>NC_077227.1:47475603-47545603 GCF_027887165.1 Monodelphis domestica
TCTCTCCATCTCTGTTGTGGTCTCTCAGGCTCTACTCTTTCTCTCTCAGTCTTGTTCTCTATGTCTAGTTTCACCCATCTCTCTCTCTGTTCCTAAGTTCGATCTGAGTCTATCTATCTATCTATCTATCTATCTATCTATCTATCTATCTATCTATCTGTCTGTCTGTCTGTCTGTCTGTCTGTCTGTCTGTCTATCCATCTCTCTCTCCCTCCCTCTCTCTCTCTCTCTCCCTCTCTCTCTCTCTCTCTCTCTCTCTCTCTCTCTCTCTCTCTCTCTCTCTCTCTCTCTCTCCCCCCTCCTCTCTCTCTCCCCCCTCCTCTCTCTCTCTCTCTCTCTCTCTCTCTCTCTCTCTCTCTCTCTCTCTCTCCCTCCCTCCATCTATCTTTTCTTATAGGGGCTAGAGAAGGATTAACCTCTAAGGCCCCATCAGAAGCTAGGATTCTGTAACTGTAGTCTTCATTAATCTTCCTCTTCTCTTAACTCTTCTATTTTCATTTCATTCAATTATGGAATCTCAGAATCTCGCATTGGAAGAGACCTGAGAGGCCATCTAGTCTATTCCCTGAACCTTTACCACTTCCAGAAGAGTATTTGGACCCTTTCAACACTCATTGGAAACTCTCTTGTTTATGATAAAAAAAAAAAAAGATTCAACTCCCCACCCCCACCCCCAACCTTCCTTCTTACCCCGGTGTTGCCTTCATGAGATTGGGATCATAGGAAATGACTGGGATGATTTGTTGACAGTGTGATGGTGGTCCTTAAGGTTCCTTTCAGCTTCATCACACTAAAATTCTATGGTTGACTCTCCTTGAATCCAAATGATGGGTTTTTTTTTCTTAGTATAATGTAGTATGTGAATGTGTGTATTTTGAACAGGGAGAAGAATTGCTATTAGTAGTGGGGTGGGGATTGTGTGTCCTTAACAGAAAGGAAAGGCTAAAATGATGATGTTACTTTGGAGTAATCCCCAGGGAAGGTTTCTTGGAAGAGACCTCAGAGGGCATGTAATCCAACCTTTATTCTGGAGTCCTTGGATATTCAGGCTTTTCCAAGTGTAAGTGTCAAAGTCACCTCCTCTCCTCGGTTTGCCCAGGATTTTTCTCTGTAAGGCTTCTTTTAGTCTTCAAAGACAGGGCTCCTTTGTAACTCATCACAGAGTTCTGACTCCTCTCTGTCTTTCAAGTCTTCCTTAGCTCAGTCCTTTTATCCACCTATCTTCTTCCTGTCTCCCCCTACCCCCTTCTCTCCAGGCACAGCAGAACCAATCACTCAGGCTGCAATCTCTGTAAACAGTCTTCCTATCCCCCTCTATTCCACCCCAACTCCTACCATTTCTGACTTCTGTCAGTACACAGTCACAGCAGACCAGAGATACTCCCCTTTGGGAATAATCATAGGTTCACATGGCTGGGTAGGGATTTCTTGTCTCAAGGTGTGTTTCTGAATATTCTCCCCAGCTGAGGGCAGCCTAGGATTTCCCTGGCACAATCCTTCTCCACCAAATAGGCATTTTTCAAACTTAAATTTTTTTGTATCCTAAGAAATTTGTTTTTTCAGTATCTCCTGAGAGTACAAGAGACCTCTAGAAATGGGTCAGGGGGAAAGGGAGGCACAGAAGTCTCACTAAACTAATGAAGTCTGCAAATCATTGATTCATATGTTCACTTGCAGAAAGGCAAAAGACCAGGATGGATGACCTGAAAGGATTATAGGATTTAGGGCTGGGAGAGAGCTTAGAGATCATTTAGCTCAACGTCCTCCTTTGAAGGAGTCATTTTCAGCTCTAACACTCTGGGATCCAAAGCCTTCACTTGATTATCTACCTCTAATCTTAAACTACATTAAGAGAAGACAGTATCCATCTAATTTTCCCCCTACCTTATTTCACAAATGTGAAAGATGAGGTGCCTCCTTTAAAGCCCCAGTAGCAAAGCCACAATCTGAATTCAGTTTCAAATTCAGCATTCTTTTCACTACACTGTTAGGAGGTCCTAGTTGTAGTGCATTCTGCCTTAATCAGATAATACCTGGTACTGTGTTCAGTTCTAGGGCATCCCATTTTAAGGGGGCTCATTGACGAATAGTATGTGGATCTAGAGAAGAATGACCAGGATAATGAAAAGACTAGACATTGGGCTATATAAGAATGGATTGAAAGATGAAGGGTTGTTTGTGCTGGGAAAGCGGAGAATTAAAGGAAAATTATGTCTTTCCTTAAATTTCTAAAGGGTTGCCTTGTGGAGAGAGGATTATGGTTTTGTTCTTTCTGACTCCATAAGGCACAACTAAGCATAATGGATTGAAGAGAGGTAGATGTTGGATCAGCAATATGGACTAATTTCCTTGCAATTAGAGCTAGTTGTCTAAAAATGGAATGGGCTGTCCTGAGAGGTTAGTGGGTTCACTATCTAAGGAATTCTTTCAGGGCAGATAGTGGTAGGGTTATTAGAAAAAAAAAAGAAAGAAAGAAGAGTCATCGACACACACACACATATACAAAAGGGAACAGAAGAAAAGGTAGACTGAGACATAGAAAAGCAGGTTAGCTTTGAAAGTTACATGTTGAATTTATCATGTAACTTTCTTCTTTAAAATTTTTTTAAACATTATTTTATTTGGTCTTTTTCACACGTTATTCATTAGAAACAAAAATCATTTTCTTTTCCTCCCCACCCCTCCCACCACCCCTCCCACTGGCGATGTGTGATTCCTCTGGGTATCACATGTGTCCTCGATCCTAACTCATTTCCATGTTATTGGTTTTTGCATTAGGTTGTTCATTTAGAATCTTTCCTCAATCATATCCCTTCCACCCCTGTAGTCAAGCAGTTGCCTTTCCTCGGTGTTTTTATTTCCACCATTTGTCCTCTGCTTGAGGGTAGTGTTTTTTCTCCTTGATACCGGCAGGTTGTTCAGGGACATTGCATTGACACTAATGGAAAAGTCCATTACATTCGATTGTACCAAAGTGTATCAGTCTCTGTGTACAATGTTCTCCTGGTTCTGCTTCTCTCACTCTGCATCACTTCCTGGAGGTTGTTCCAGTCTCCATTGAATTCCTCCACTTTATTATTCCTTTGAGCACAATAGTATTCCATCACCAACATATACCACAATTTGTTCAGCCATTCCCCAATTGAAGGGCATCCCCTCATTTTCCAGTTTTTTTTTTTTTTTGCCACCACAAAGAGCGCAGCTCTGAATATTCTTGTACATGTCTTTTTCCTTATTATCTCTTTGGGGTTCAAACCCAGCAGTGCTATGGCTGGATCAAAGGGCAGACAGTCTTTTATCGCCCTTTGGGCATAGTTCCAAATTGCCCTCCAGAATGGTTGGATCAATTCACAACTCCACCAGCAATGAATTAATGTCCCAACTTTGCCACATCCCCTCCAACATTCATTACTTTCCATAGATGTCATGTTAGCCAATCTGCTAGGTGTGAGGCGATACCTCAGAGTTGTTTTGATTTGCATCTCTCTGATTATGAGAGATTTAGAACACTTTTTCATGTGCTTATTAATAGTTTTGATTTCTTTGGCTGAAAACTGCCCATTCATGTCCCTTGCCCATTTATCAATTGGAGAATGGTTTGATTTTTTTGTGAAATTGATTTAGCTCTTTATAAATTTGAGTAATTAGACCTTTGTCAGAGGTTTTTGTTATGAAGATTGCTTCCCAATTTGTTGCTTCCCTCCTAATTTTGGTTACATTGGTTTTATTTGTACAAAAACTTTTTAATTTGACATAATCAAAATTATTTATTTTACATTTTGTGACTCTTTCTATGTCTTGCTTGGTTTTAAAGTCTTTCCCTTCCCAAAGGTCTGACATGTATACTATTCTGTGTTCATCTAATTTACTTATAGTTTCCTTCTTTATGTTCAAGTCATTCACCCATTCTGAGTTTATCTTGGTGTAGGGTATGAGGTGTTGATCCAAACCTAATCTCTCCCACACTGTCTTCCAGTTTTCCCAGCAGTTTTTGTCAAATAGTGGATTTTTGTCCCCAAAACTGGGGTCTTTGGGTTTCTCATAGACTGTCTTGCTGAGGTCACTTACCCCAAATCTATTCCACTGATCCTCCTTTCTGTCTCTTAGCCAGTACCAAATTGTTTTGATGACCACTGCTTTATAATATAGTTTGAGATCTGGGACTGCAAGGCCACCTTCCTTTGTATTTTTTTTTTCATTATTTCCCTGGATATCCTTGATCCTTTGTTCTTCCAAATGAACTTTGTTATGTTTTTTTCTAATTCAGTAAAAATATTTTTTGGAAGTTCAATGGGTATGGCACCAAATAGATAGATAAGTTTGGGTAGGATGGTCATTTTTATTATATTGGCTCATCCTACCCATGAGCAGTTAATGTTTTTCTAATTGCTCAAGTCTAGTTTTAGTTGTATGGCGAGTGTTTTGTAGTTGTATTCATATAGTTCCTGTGTTTGTCTTGGGAGATAGATTCCTAGGTATTTTATTTTGTCTAAGGTGATTTTGAATGGGATTTCTCTTTCTAGTTCTTGCTGCTGAGCTGTGTTGGAGATATATAGAAAAGCTGATGATTTATGTGGGTTTATTTTGTATCCTGCAACTTTGCTAAAGTTGTTGATTATTTCAATTAGCTTTTTGGTTGAATCTCTAGGATTCTTTAAGTAGACCATCATGTCATCCGCAAAGAGTGATAACTTGGTCTCCTCCTTGCCTATTCTGATGCCTTCAATTTCTTTATCTTCTCTAATTGCTACTGCTAGTGTTTCTAGTACAATGTTAAATAATAGAGGTGATAATGGGCATCCTTGTTTCACTCCTGATCTTATTGGGAATGCATCTAGTTTATCCCCATTGCAGATGATGTTAGCTGATGGTTTTAGATATATACTGTAAATTATTTTTAGGAAAGACCCTTCTATTCCTATGCTTTTAAGTGTTTTAAATAGGAATGGGTGTTGTATTTTATCAAAGGCTTTTTCTGCATCTATTGAGATAATCATGTGATTTTTGTTGGTTTGCTTGTTGATATGATCAATTATGTGGATGGTTTTCCTAATATTGAACCAGTCCTGCATTCCTGGTATAAATCCTACTTGATCATAGTGAATGACCCTCCTGATCACTTGCTGGAGTCTTTTTGCTGGTATCCTATTTAAGATTTTTGCATTTATATTCATTAGGGAGATTGGTCTATAGTTTTCTTTCTCTGTTTTTGACCTGCCTGGCTTTGGAATCAGTACCATGTTTGTGTCATAAAAGGAATTTGGTAGAACTCCCTCTTTGTTTATTATGTCAAATAGTTTGTATAGTATTGGGATTAGCTGTTCTTTGAATGTTTGATAGAATTCACTTGTGAATCCATCAGGTCCTGGGGATTTTTTCTTAGGGAGTTCTTTGATGGCCTGTTGGATTTCTTTTTCTGATATGGGATTATTTAAGAATTCTATTTCTTCTTCTGTTAGTTTAGGCAATTTATATTTTTGTAAATATTCATCAATATCGCCTAGATTGGCATATTTATTGCCATATAATTGGGCAAAGTAGTTTTTAAAGATTGCCTTAATTTCCTCTTCATTGGAGGTGAGGTCCCCCTTTTTATCTATGATACTGTTAATTTAATTTTCTTCTCTCCATTTTTTAAATTAGATTGACCAGTAATTTGTCTATTTTGTTTATTTTTTTCAAAGTACCAGCTTCTTGTCTTATTTATTAGTTCAATAGTTCTATCATGTTCACTTTTATTGATTTCTGCCTTAATTTTTAGGATTTCTAATTTGGTTTTCTTCTGGGGGCTTTTTAAATTGTTTGTTTTCAAGCTTTTTGATTTGCGTGTCCAATTCATTGATCTCTGCCTTCCCTAATTTGTTAATATATGCACTCAGGGATATGCATTTTCCTCTGAGTACTGCCTTGGCTGCATCCCATAAGATCTGAAAGGATGTCTCACCATTGTAATTTTCTTCAATGAAATTATTAATTGTTTCTATGATTTGTTCTCTACACAATTTTGGAGTATCATATTTAATTTCTGATTGATTTTTGATTTTGCTCTCCATGTACCCTTACTGATCATTATTTTTATTGCCTTATGATCTGAAAAAGTTGCATTAATTATTTCTGCTTTTCTGATTTGTATGCCATGTTTTTATGACTTAGTGTATGGTCAATATCATGTAACTTTCAAGGTAAAATGATTTTCATATAATACTGTTTCATGTATAATTCTCTATTTATGTTCTACCCTATACCTGGAAATGTTATCTTTTTTTCCTTCTAGTGTTCATTAAGTTCAGAATTAAATTTTTTTTAAACTGCAATTGTTGAGGGCTTCCTGGAGAACATGGGGTCTCAGTTGGGTCTTGGAAGGATGGGTAAGTTTTAGACAGGCTGAGAGGAGAGGGAAGACATTCTAGGTTTAGTAGAAAGAATGAGCATTGTGCGTATTGAGGAAAGGTCCATAATCAAGTTGATGAGGTTTTGGAGTAGGGTAGGAAGTTGGGGGAAACATCTCTCAGTGAAGTATGGACTTACCCACTGGCACCACTTTGAGGGAGAAAGAAGATATTTGCTTAATCTCACTGACTGGGGAAGAAGAATTGATTCTGATAATCCTAGGGTGTGTGTGTGTGTGTGTGTGTGTGTGTGTGTGTGTGTAGAGGTGGGAAGGAAGTTAGTGAGGTAGTCAGTGGAAAGCCCACTCTAGCTAGAAAGTAGGGTGTACTGTACAGATGTTTGTAGAGGTTCATGTCATGCCAGACTGTGGAAAGCCTTGAATACTTTCTTCCTGTTGGAAACTTGTTCCCCACTTTATTTCCTATTGATCAGAGCCTTCCAGCTCCTTATAAACTATTGGGTTATGGCAGTCTTTACCTCATGCCTGGAAGGCTTTGCTTCAACAGTGCTGCTCCTTCCAGAATCCCTCTAACTACCACCTTTTTCATTATTGTGTTTACAAGGTCTCTCTTGTTTCCCCAGTTCATATCCGATCCCTGCTATTTACTACCACTGTGATCTCAGGGGATTCTCTAATCCTTGGTTTCATTTTCTGTAACAATAACCACCACAATAGCTAGCATTTATATAGTGCCTCCTGTATGCCAGCCACTGTGCTAAGTACAGGTATCCATTCTATATCTCAACTTTCCCCATCAAGGTTTTGATATATTGCCGGTCAGTATGAAAAATTAAATGGGAATTTTGGGGGAATTTTGCAGAAGCCACAGATGACACACAAAGGCCAGCAGACAACAAAGGAAAAGTTAAGAAACTATATAGCCTATGAATAAGCACTTTACCCCAAATTTACAATAAGGTATTGTAAACACTCCATAAATGAAAAAGGGAAAATTCAGACTTCTCTGGTATTTAAGGAAGGCGAAAAACTTTTACAGGGATTTTCTAGATTGTGGGGTTTACTGCTCCCCTAACCCCTGCATTGTGGGAAGGGGTACCTGTTCTTTAACAGTTATTATCACCTTGGATTCTTACAACTTTTCGAAGTAGATACATTATCCCCATTTTATAGATGAGGAAAGTGAGGCAAATGGAGGTTAAATGACACACCTAGAATATGTACTCTAAAGTACTCTACTCTCTAGGTCTCTAAATCTCTAAATTAAACATTTTTTCCCATTGTGAACTTAATGATCAAAAATAAACATATTAGTATAGGAGATGGATTACAAAGAGGATTCTTTATCAAACTGTGGACTTGTTATGCTTCTTAAAAATAAATAGCACATTTAACATTTTAGTAACAAAATTGATATGTTTCTTCATGTCTCCATTAGAACTCTTTGTTTTCTTTTGTATGCTTTTAAAGGACAGCTATGTGGCACAGCAGATGGAGTGCTAGGACTGGAGTCAGAAAGACTCTTCTTTCTGAGTTCAAATCTGGCCTCAGCTAGCTGTGTGACCCAGGACAAGTCATTTAATTCTGTTTACCTCAGTTTCTTCATCTGTAAAATGAGCTGGAGAAGGAAATGGAATACCACCTTAATCTCTTTGCCAAGAAAACCCAAAATGAGATCACAAAGAGTCAGACAACTATTGTTGAAAAAAAAAAACAACTGAACAAACACAACAACTGAAAGATTATCCAAGCTCACACAGTCAATATGCTTCAGAGGTAAGTCTTAAACCTAGGCCCTTTGATTCTAAGGCCTCTCTAGCCATTGTGCTATACTGGATGAACATTTGCTAATATTCAAATTCTTTGATTCTGTGATTCTTTGGACTTGAACATAGAAGACTTGATAAATATTTGTAAATTGAATGGTGAGGGAATTTCTATTTTGTTTTTCTCCTCTTTTTAATAAAGTAGAAAAATGATTGGATTTGGAGTCCAAAGAGCAAGGAGCTCCAACCTCCTTGTTTAATGGACATTTTATAGAAGAACAACACAGAAAGAAGATATACCTACGGTTCATGGCAGATAAAGGATTTTACAAGGAGGTTGGAGGAGATCATCTCTAAGCTCTTTTCTAGCTCCAATTCCTATCATTGTCCATACTTACTTTTTCCAATAAAAAATTATATACTTAATAACTACCACCACCAAAAACCATTTAAATAAGCAAATGGATAACAAAATGTGGAAAACTATAAACTCCTCATTGTTTACAATTTATTTAAAAATATATAAATTATAGATGTGTGCTAAGACAAAGATCCTCTGCTTTTGAGTTCCCTTTGACTTGTACTTAGATACTTTTTTCTCTTTATTTTATGGCTATTTTATTGTAATCATAGTATGTATCATTCCCTTTTCATCTCTTAATATATACCTCATTTTCTTTATATTTCCAATATTTGTCATTTCTAATAACAGAATACAATAAATCACACTTAAATATAACAATCTATTCAACCACTTCTGGTGTTTGCCAGGCATTGAATTTGTATTATTTTCAGTTATTTTGTCATTACAAAAAAGCTTGAATAAATATTTTCATACATACACAACTTTTAACCTATAAAATAATGCCCTTAAACCCTAATTCTAGTAATGGAATCCCTAGGCCAATGAGCACAAACAACTTTACAGCTCTTAATGTATATTTCCATTTTGTTTTCTAAAAAAACAATGCAATAGTAGGCCTGTTTCTTCATGTTCCTATCTGCATTTAGTTTGATCAACTTAACCTGGTTGGTTTTCAGTTAATATACATTACCAGGACCATATTTAGTTAGAGTGGACCTTAGGCAACAGAAAAAAAATCTATTGCCCAAACCATACTTTTTTCAAATCCAAGTCTTTCCAGCTTGGTTATGCCTAGTAGAATTTTTGTTCCAATGCCACAACCTCTCAGGAATGCAGGATTACTTCCATAGTATTAAGAGGATTAAAGTAAGACATATGAGAATATTTAAGTTCTCTAATCTATTGTCCCAACAGAGACTAGATTTGGATTATGTATATGCTTAGGCTTAGATCTACTACTAACTTCATGCAGTTGTATGGGAGCTATCTAGATACTGATCATATTTAACTTATCTAAATTCTATTCATCTCCTTAATTTCTACCTTATTTATTTTTTGGCTAAATTTACCTAATTCTAAAAGGAGAAAATTAAGTTCCTTACAATTATTTTGTATCTGTTATCTCATTTGTTTTTTATTTTAAAATTCTGGAAGCTACAATACTTGGAGTATACAGGTCTAATATTGATAATGCTTCATTATCTATAGTTCACCCCTCAACATAATATAGTTACTCTGTTTATCCCTTCCAGATATATCCATTTTAACCCCACTCTGTTATAGATCATGACTGCTAACTCTGGCTTCTCTGGATCCACTGATACATAATATATTCTGCTGTGGTCCCTCACCTTCACTCTATGTATGTTTCTCATTTCAGTGTATTTCTTATAAATAATACATTGTCAAGTCCTGGTTTTTTATCCTTTCTGCTATCCATTTTCTTTCTATGGGTGAATTAATACCATTTACACTCAATGTCATAGTTGCTAACTGTGCATTTCCATCTACTTCATTGTCTGTATTTCTAAAATGTGCTTCTATGACATCATGAGCTGTGTGTTGCAAGTAGGGAGGCACTGATGGTATGCCAAGGTATTAAGTACACATTTTCTTGTGTTTCCTGGATGGCTATGAACTAAGAGAGTGTGAAAATTCTATAAAATGCACTTGGATCCTTCATGCCATGAGGCCTGTTGCTACAAGGCTTACATTTATTTGTTTACATTTCTAACTCTAGGTATATTTCTCCAAAGAAGATTTTTCCTTTAGCAGCTTAGGGGTTGCTTCTAATTTCAACTCTTGTCCTTCCATATTCACCCAGTCATTCTTTGTGCTTTTGCCCTCAGACTCATTATCTTATTTTAGATATGTCAGCTTCCCTTTTCTTTACCCTTAAGCCCTTCTGGCATAGACTCCTTCCTTTCCTTACCCATCAGGCTCCAGAATTCACCTCTTACCCTCTTGATGCTAGATGTCCAATGCCTAAAGCCCATCTACTAAATATGGATGCCTGGGAAAGAGGAAGAGATACCCTTTGTTCATCTCTGCTCTACTTCTCATCTTTTCTATTGATGGGGAGACTTTAGCCTGAAGGAATCCTATTTCTTTCTAAGATTTTCAATTCCTCCATGTCATTTCTTCTTCTCTTTCCCTCCTATTCTTCCCTTTCATCCTTGTTTCTCTTCCCCAAACTCCTTCACCTTTCTCTTTTCTCCTTATCCTTCTTTTCATTTTCCCTCCTCTCCTTATTTACTCTTCTTTCTACTTCTTTATCTGTTTTCTCCTTCCTCTCACTTTCTGCTTCCTTTCCCTTTCTTTCCCCCTTCTTCCTTTTCCTCTCCTTCATCGTCTCCTACTTCATCTATTATTTATTCTCTTCTTTTCTTCCTCTTCTCTTTCCCTGTTCCTCTTTTCTTTCTGCTTCCCTCCTTTTCCCTTTCCTTCCTTCTGTAAATGTTAAAATTATGGTTGAGACTGAATGTAATAATTACATTTGGTTGCCAAGGATTTTATTTATAAAATCCTAATGAAACACCCAAAATCAGCTGGAAATTTTATGGTGATTTAATTGATATAGTGGAGGAGATTAAGAAGAAGGGAGAAGGCAAGGGATAGTACTGGGCAGGAAGATTAGGAGATCTAGAAAGTAAGGTTTTAAGTGTGAAGGAGGAAAGAATCAGCCTGACCTCTAAAGGGGCTCAGCTAAGATGCCCAAACCGGAATCAATTCAAGGGCAAAACTCACCGTCAAACCTATACAAATAACTGCCACCACTCCAAGATGTCAGAATGCCTAACATGCTGCCAGCCAGAGTCGCCTCTCCAGGGAAAAAGCAAGAGAGAGGAAGTGACGTGCCTTATATGGACAGTTTTACATCACTTTCCTTCATCTCATTTGTACCAATGATTGCTTAGCTTGACTTAGGACAGCCCAGGGGTCTGTCTGTTTTTCTGCACATGTCTGTTGAAGGCCATTTCCTCAGATAATTAAATCTTGAGTTTGATGCAGACCTTCCTAATCTTGTTAAACTAAGAAGGGTGGAGAAATGTAGAGTTTCCAAGATCTGATTCTGTTATTCTAAGTATCTCCATTGTTACTGATCAGGAAATAGCTAAATCAGATCTTCTAAGCTATAGTCTGATTAAGGTGGAATAGTTTTAAAATTCACACTTCCTAATCTTTTACTTCCTTCGCCTCCTTCTTTCTCCTTTTCTCTTCTTTTTCTCCCCTTCTCCATCTTCCTCCATCTTTTTATACCTCCATTCCTCTTCTTTCTTTCCCTTATCTTCCTCCCTCTGCTTCTCTCATTTTCTTTCTTCCTCCATCCTCTTATTTTTCTTCTTCCTTATCTTCTCTTCTTTCACCTTGTCTCTCCTTTTCCTCTCCTCCTCTCTTCCCCTCCCCCTTTTCTTCCTTTTCCTACCTCATTTCCTTCCACAGGGGAAATCACCAGCCAGTACCAGGAAATAAAGGAACATGGTTCACTCTTTCAGGTTTGTCCATTCCTTACCCCTCTTCTCCTTTTGGGGTCATATGTATAGGGAATTCCTGGTGAAGGCACTCCTTCTAACATTGCCTGTCTTCTTAGAGGCATCTTGGGGCATTGGGAAGCTAACAGGTATGCCCAGAGTAACCCAGACAGTATGTGTTTAAAGCAGGATTGAACTCAAGACTCCTTAATTTTTAGGCCAATTCTTTGTATCATGTCCTACAACATTTTTCTCCATGACAATGGCTAGTTAAATGGCATATGCGTTTCCCTCCTAAGATGTCAGGATCCCAGCTTTGGTAAATAAATGTCTTTTGGGATCTGTCCTCTTCCTTGAGAACTTGTCATCCCTCTCCAGGATTTATCTGTTTCCTTCTCTCTCTTTCTCTCTTCATACATGTGACTTATCCAGTCATGTTTGTCTACATGACTGTCTTTTCTCTCTGTCTGTCTGTCTCTATCCTTCAGTCTCTCTCTGTCTCTCTGTCTCTGTCTCCATCTCTCTGTCTTTGTCTCTCTCATTCTCTCATTCTCTCACTCACTCACTCTTCCTCTTCTTCATCTTTATATCAAAGTGAGATGGCTAGAAGGAAGGACAGGAATTCATTTATTTTAGGAGCAGAAATGGAAAGCTCTATCTTAGAGTTCAGTGGCATTTAAGTGCCCCTTCATTTCAATTCCTGGAGGCCAAATCCTGTCTTGGCCATGAGACTTGAGGGCATGACTATGTTTCTTCCTTCCTCTATCACCCCTCATAGGTCCAGATTGTCTCAGGTCCTTAGGGATGAGGCCATTTTTCTAAGCAATGGGCAGAGTGTACTTCTGGCCAATATCCTTCATCAGTTATTTCAAATCTTTCTGAATTGGCATAGCTTCTGGAAGAAGGTTCAGTGACAAATGACTGACCTTCATTTTTATTCATTCATTCATTTATTTATTTTCCCCTTCCCTCTCTCCCTTCCTTCCTTCCTTCCTTCCCTCTCTCCCTTCCTTCCTTCCTTCCTTCCTTCCTTCCTTCCTTCCTTCCTTCCTTCCTTCCTTCCTTCCTTCCTTCCACTCTTTGTTTCCTCCTTAAAGAGAAAGTGACTGGATCAAGGGGGATAGTGAGCACAAGAAGATATTACCCACATATTTTTCCCATGTTTGAAACATCTGGAGTGGGCAGTGAGTATAGTGAGATTAATCTCAGTCCCAGTTCTCTTTAGATTCTCCTTTGTTATCTGGAAATAATAATAATAATAAATGGCAAACATTTAAAGAGCACTTAGTATGGGCCAGGCACTAAGCTAAGCATTTTATAAATAAAATCTCATTTGATCCTCACAACAGCAAAACTAGGAGCTAGGTACTATTATTATCTCCACTCTAAAGATAAGTAAACTGAAGTAGATAGAGATTAAATAACTTCTCCATAGTCATATAATTATTGTCCAAGACTAGATTTGAACTCAGGTCTTCTTGTCTCCAGATCCAGCACTCTATTTGCTTCTTCATTTAGCTGGCCCACCTCCAGTCTTGAGTCAATGACACTCCAGTTCCATCTGGATTGTTAATTAAATTGAAGACCAAGCACCATCTTGCCTTTGGACATGGATCTATACAAGAATGACCTGACTCCTTTTTCTCAGCTATAGGAAGATTCTTGGCCAGCTCCCAACACAGGCAACATAAATTAGTGAAAAGTTGTTGTCTAGTTCTGTGCCTAGATATGCCCTATAGAAAACAGGAGAAAAAAAGAGGACACTGCCCTTGACCTTAAGACCCACTCATTTTAGTTGGAGAAATAAGAATCACCCACAGATGACAATAAAAAGGTAACTAGATAAAAGATGTAGTATAGACAGTAAATGCAGGATCTCAAGTTGGAACTGAGTATGGCATGGGGGTATCAGACATGACCTTATAGAACAGAGATTTCTTAACCTTTTTTAGGCCCCTCTGGCATTCTCAGGAAGCCTATAATCTTCTCAGAAAATATTTTAATCACTGTAGAAAATGTTAAATTTTAATTAGAAGTTAGTGAAAATAAAGATGTAATTTTTCCTCCATTCAAGTTTCAAGAGCCCTCTAAAATCTTTCCATGGATTCCAGTTTAGGAGCCCTTATGTAGAGGACTTGAGTCAGACTTTGAAAGATGGATGAGATTTTGATAGACAGAGAGGAGATGGGGTTAATGCCAGGCAGAAGTACTCCATGCAGGAGAATCTGCACCTCAATGAACTTTCCAGTCCTTGAAAGTATTTGAATAGACTGGCTGACCACCCTTAGGGAGATGGTGGAGAGAATTCATGCATGGAGCAAGGGGTTGGATTAGATCATCTTTCTGGCCCCTTCTATCTCTGAGTCTAGAATTTCCTGTCTTTGGGAAGGCTACAATCTGTCTTTATTCACTCTAGGGAATTCTCCTCATCTTGATAGATTTGTTTCACTTCCCTTGGCAGTCTTTTCTAACTTTTCCCAGAATCCCCCACCCTTAACTCATAACTAAGATGACCTTAATTTTGACCTGGGGTTTTTCCCTTTCAAAGAGATATTCCAAGTCCTGGGGAGAGGTCCAGGATGTCTTCCCTGCAACCTCTTTAATACACACACACACACACACACACACACACACACACACACACACACACACACACACACATGCACGCACACCTCTATTTCCTTCCTTTTCTCTTCCTGGTGAAATATCATCGAACAGCCAGCTCTCCACGAGACCTCATCAGCTAAAAATATCCTAACTCCCTATGTCTGCCCTCCCTTCCTGAAGCTGGAACAAGGAATGTAGGGCAGCCTGGCACAAGCTGATCCTAGAGAAAATGGCCTTGGAGTGTCTGTCCCTCCAGAGGCCCTTTCTCGCCTTCACCCATGGTCAAGGTCCATCTCTAGTTCATGTTCTCCAGGAAGTCTTCTCTGATGACCCCACCTCACATGGATCTAATCTTCCTCTTAACTCACAGAGTACTGCCTGTGTACAGCATACAAACTCAGGCTTATTTATCCATGATCTCTTATTGTTTTCTAATAATCTCCTGTGTGTGACTTGTTTTGCCAACTAGACTCCTTGTCAGTTTTGTAGGGAGAATGGAGCATTGTGGAATGTGAAGGCAGGTGAGGGGAGAGGTAGTGCCTTGTGCTATATGTGGGAAATCTCCCTGAATGTATTTGTAGTGCACAGGGAACAGCACAATTGAGTGGTTGCATAGCATTTCTAAGATCTAGTAGTAGAAGCAGGCTGGTGTATATTGGATCCTATCAGATTATATGTATTGGTGAGGGTGGTGAGAGGGGAGAGCTTGAATGTAGACAGAGAAACTGGTTGAGGCAGGGAGGAGCATTGCAGCTGTATATTATCAGTTTTGGAGACTGGGTATCTTTCCCCTTGTTTCATCAATGTAGTAGGTAGAAGCATTCAAGGGTGTCTGTATCAGTTGGAGATCAAGACTGGTGCTGCTTTAAAGCCCATTTTTAACACCCACAAGAATTGGAGTCATGACAAAATTGAGGTTTATTCTAAACCTAGAGCTGTGTATATGAATTATAGTGATGGAGCTTATTCCCAATTAACCTTCCCTGGAGATAGGTGTCTAGTAAAAGATTTCAGGGTCCCATGTCTATTGACTGTCAGGATCCTACATTCTTTGAGACTGATCTGCCTGAGAGAATTAGAAAGGGCTCATCAGATGTTGTCACAGGCTTTAGGACATAAAGTCATCATTGCTTAGCTCTTTAGGGTACTCTGTGCCTAAAATCTGTAGACAATCTATAGCATATAACAACCTAGTCAAAAAAATGTGTCCCCAGGAATACAGAAAACAAAGAAGTACACAAACCTAGACATATAGGGAAATCTCTAGGTAGTCACTCTTTCCAGAATGATACTTCTTGGCCAGGATGAGACTTGTCTTGTTGCCAATAGTCAGTTTTATTCCATTTTTTCAAAGACCATTTTAAGAATCCTGAATAGAGATATGGGCTCTCCTTGCTTTCATATGATGCTGTAGAAATTATCAGAATGTGAGAGATTTGTTGTAGGGAGTATGGTGTAGTAACATGAGCATTACCTTTTTTTCTAGTCCTAGATAGGGCTATTGGCTGTTGCCTTCTTTCTCCCTCACCTTAAATTCTGTGCCTCTCTAATTATACTAATAGTAACACTATGAAACAAGAACAATGTGTTGCCATATCTCCTCAAAGAGTCACTTTACTTCAGCTCCTAGCTTGACATTCTGGGGTATCTAGAAACAATTCATCATGGAGACTGGTGTATCCAACTTTGCCTTGGGGGCTGTACTCTCACAGGCCACACTATTCCTTCTTTACACTCTAGTCTTTCATGCACTTCTGCTTAAAACTGATTAGTGAAGAAAAGATCTAGACAATATGGAAGAAAGAACCAAATTTGAGGTGTGGATTCACAATCTTGAGGGAATTTGGTACCCTTCCTATTCCACAGTGGCCTTAAAAGCTTAGAGCTTCTCTAAACCACTTGGCAGCTGAATCAATTTCATATCTGTTGGGTGTCTCTTTTCATATTTTCAACCTTTCTTACCTCATGGCTCATTTCAAGAACTTGTTCCTGCTCAGAGGTGAAGATCTAACCACTGCCTCATCTGGGATCAATGGCTATAGGGTCATAGGGGAATTCTCACTATGCTGCTGCTATCTTGCCTTCAACCTGCCTCTAGATTTCATCCCAAGATTTGTCCCTTGAACATCAGTGTCTCCTATCATTTCCATCTGTTCTAGGTCAAACTTCAGTTTTTATTTCTTTGTTTCCTCCCTCCCTCCCTCCCTTCCTTCCTTCCTTCCTTCCTTCCTTCCTTCCTTCCTTCCTTCCTTCCTTCCTTCCTTCCTTCCTCTCTCTCTTGCCCTCCCTTTCTTTCTTTCTTTCTTTCTTTCTTTCTTTCTTTCTTTCTTTCTTTCTTTCTTTCTTTCTTTCTTTCTTTCTTTCTTTCTTTCTTTCTTTCTTTCTTTCTTTCTTTCTTTCTTTCTTTCTTTCTCCTTCCTTCCTTCCTTCCTTCCTTCCTTCCTTCCTTCCTTTCTTCCTTCCTTCCTTCCTTCCTTCCTTCCTTCCTTCCTTCCTTCCTTCCTTCCTTCCCACCTTTATCTTCTTAGTATCAATTCAAACACAGAAGAGTGAGAAGGAGTAGACAATTTGGATTAAGTAACTTCCCCAGAAGTACACAGCTGGGATATATTTGAGGCCATAGTTGAACCTACGTCCTCCCACCTCCAGCTCTGAAGCTCTATTCACTGTGCTATCTTGTTGCCCCCCACCCTTCAGCTGTTTTTACATGTCTTTGCTTCATGAAACAGACCAACTTGGAACACAGGATTCTACCTCTTCACATGGGGCATCCTCAAGGAGGTATGCTCAGGTACTGGAAGAAGGACCCCTGCCTATAGATTCAACATAAATGATTTTTACTCCAGCCTTTGGCTAGCTTTCTCTTCCCCTCTCATAGTAAGTTTCTAATTAATTAGAGACAACTACATGCAAATAATTGATTTTTCAAGTAGCTATTTTCCAATTCTGTCCTCTCCTTTTCTACCTCCACATAAGGGAGTTTGCATGTGTCATTTTTCTCGGAACATTAAATCCACAAGGCTAATGAGGAAGCTGGAAATAGGGGAATAGACTCCTTTTCCCCTTTCCCTCAAAAATTGATCTTGACTGGATAATATTTATGGAAGATTATTACATATTTCAGAGTGTATATGATTCATACTGGCTCCCATGTTTTTTCCTTGGACCCATTCCCCTCCTAGTTTGGTAGATATTAGAGGCAACCCAGTTACCTTAAATTGAGTATATCCTTGATGATGCCTATCTCCTACTCATCCACAGTTAGTAAGGGCAGTCAAGGTAAGAAAAGCTATAGGGGTATAGGTCAGGATCAAGGTGACCTCATTATATCCAAGTCTAGGAGGATACAGAGTGGCTATGGAGTCTTGGTGGGGTGGGGTGGCAGAGGCTAAGTGGGAAGGTCAGGTCTCTATAACTAAGATATGGGGAAAGATATTACCTCCTTGACTACCAGTTTCTGGAAAAGTCTGCTTTGTAGGGGTTATGGGAGGCTAATTAGATCTAATTCTCCTTTTTCAAGGGCTCTTAGAAGGTGTGATGGTAGCCAGCTCCCTATTTGTATGCCACTTGGGCCACTCATATAGTGCCAGTCTGTTTGGTTGCCTCTAACTCTCCTGGATAAGCAATGCCTGGGGGAATTATGGTGCATGTTTGAGTACAGATATCAATTCAAGGTGAAGTACATAATTCACCAAAAAATGGTGTGTTCTGTATAGACAAGTGGATAAATGGATTATTATAACAAAAATTCCATGGGAGAGGGGGAAGCAGAGCAGCCAAGTTATGTAGTGGTAGCAGGAAAGCACCATAGATATCAGAGCTTAAGGGCTGAATGCCTGTCATACTGAAAGTGATCATGCCACAGAAAGACATTTATTAAGGAGTCCAGGAATAGTGAAGCCCAGAAATGGGAAGTGAACTTGCTATATCCAGTTTCTCCAGGAAGACAAAATGTTAGAAAGGAGCTAATAAGAAAATCCAGGTTCCTAGATATCTCTACTCAAAAGCACAACTGTAGCTAACAAGTTCTACTCTCCTCTTTGGGCCAGGCCATTTAACCCCCGCTACATCCTCAAAGATGCTCCATCTAATTCTCCCTTCCGGCTTCCTTTTGTGTGTTGCCTTCCCCCCTTAATCAGAAGGGCCCTGAGGATAAGGACTGTCTTTCTTTTTTGCCTGGTATATACTAGGTGCTTAACAAATGCTTATTGACTGGCTTTAATGAAGCCACATGGACCGAAAGAGTAGTCATTAAAAGTCTGATGTCAGTTTGGAGGGAGATGATAATAACTAGCATTTATATTTTTGTTGTTGAGTCATCATGACATCATTTTGCGGTTTTCTTGTCAAAGATACTAGAGTGGTTTGCCATTTCCTTCTCCAGGTCATTTAACAGATGAGGAAACTGGGTAAAGTGACTTGACCAGGGTCATACAGGTAGTAAGTATCTGAGGTCAAATTTGAATTCAGAAAGATGAGTATTCCTGATTCCAAACACAGTGCTCTATCCACTATGGTACCTAAACTGTACTTTTTAAATATCAATTCATTCTGTCCTCACAATAACCCTTGGAGGGAGGTGCTATCATTTTATCCCCATTTAAAAGATGAGGAAATAGAGGCAGACAGAGATGAAGTGGTTTTCCCAGGGTCATGTAGATAGTAAGGTTGGATTTGAATTCAAGTCTTCTTAAATTTGGGTCCAGTGCTAACTCCATTACAATACTTAGCTGCCCTTCATTGATCTTCAGTGAAACGCCTTAGGGCAGTTATGGTGAACCTTTTAGACACTTAGTGCCCAAACTGCACCCTCATACTGCATATGAGCTGCCCCTTAACTCCAGATATGGGAAGGAGTGCTCCCATTGGGCTTCTGGGCAGAGGGGCAGGTGATGTAAAAAATGTCCTCAGGCACAGTGGAGAGGGGAAGAGAGCAGCTTTCTCTGGCACCATGCCATAGGTTTGCCAACATGACCCTAGGGGAATTTATTGGCCATGTGCTATTTAATATTTTTATCAATGGCCTGGCTAAATTTATTATATACTTTCTATCTCTGTATATTGAATATATGCTATTAGAGGGCAGAACCAGTTTCATCTTCATCTTCATATCTCCAGGGCAGAGCACAAGGTTTGGCACATAATAGCACATATTTATTGATTGGATGATTAATCATATCTGAAGATAAATGCGGTGCTGGGAGGTGGAGCTAACCTACTAGATGTCAGCATTGGATTCAAAAGGATTTTGACTGGCCAAATTGAATGACAAAATTTAATTAATACTTGGGTAAAAAAAATCAAGTTTACAAATGTAATATGTATGGGCACAATTCCATAGCAACTGTTCTGAAAAAGTTGTGGATAGTATTAAAAAAAAACCCAACCTCTCCCAACTCTTTGGCATCCCCTAAAACAATGAAGAAAGACATAGTAGTTGCCCTTGGGGACCCATAAGTATGTTGGAAGGGTAATTTGAGACTTTTGCTACAATTATATTAATACAAAGCTCAGTGTGAAAAGTATAGGATATAGGGGCATCTAGTTGGCTCAAGGGGTAGAAAGTGAGCCTCAGAGGGAAGAAAGATGGGAGTTCTAGATGTACATCTTCCCTCAGACATTTTTTAGCTGTGTGACCCTGGGCAAGTCACTAAACTCCCATTGTCTAGCCCTTGCCACTCTTCTGCCTTGGAACCAAAGCTTAGTATTGATTCTAAGTTATAAGGCAAGAGGTTTAAAAAAAAGAAAGAAAGAGAAGAAAAGTATAGGATATGACTGCATGGGTTGGGTTAGAGAATCTCTGAGGTTCCTTGTAGAGGTGAGATTCTAGTTAGCATAGGAGACAGTGACGAGGAAATTCACTGGAGAGATAAATAAAGGCAGCTAGTTGGTGTAGTGGTTCAAATATGGCCTCAGACATGTGCTGGCTATATGACCTTGGGCAAGTCACTTAACCTCTGCTTACCTCAGTTTCCTCATCTGTTATATGGAGATAATAGCAATTATGTTCTAGGGTTATTGTGAGATTAAAACAAGATAATCTTTGTGAAGTGATTCCTCAAGTTTAAAGAAGTACATAAATGTTAGCTATTATTATTATTATTTCAGGCGAGAGAGATCTTGGGACCATGGACATAGAGATGGAGAGGAACTCAGAAGTGAATCCCTTCATTTTACAAAGAAACTGAGGCAGATAGAGGTTAAGTGATTCATTCGGGGTCATACAGGTTATAAGTGTTCGAGGTGGTCTTTGAGGAAGCTCCGTACCCTCTCCACTATACCATGGAAGACCTCATGGAGGAGATGACATTTGAACTGGAACTTCAAGAGAGGACAGAGATTTGGCTGGTGCAGATGGAGGTAGGTAAGAAGAGAGGGGACACTTGAAGTGCCCAGATGGGGGTATGGAGAATGAAGAGCACTCACCTTGTTTGGGGCACCATAGATGGATTGGCCGAAGAGCAGGGTACATGATGGAGAGCAATGTCACCTTGAGATCAGGGTCTATACTGTATCTATCTTGCATATGCTGAAGCTTGCAAGAATGCTTTACCCAAAATAGGTGCTTAACTGTCTTGTGAATGGGCTCAAATGGAAGATTAGACAGAAGCAGTAGATCACAGCCAGATGTTGAAGGGAGAAGAAGGGAATAAACATGTATTAAGCATCTACTACGTACTAAATGCTTTCTAAATATTTCCTTGCTTGAAGGGTCTCAGAATGCCAGGTTTGGATTTTTTTTTCCATGGGGAAAATTTTCCATGAAGGGTGACTAGTATAAGGCAATAGAATCTTGGATTTGAGTAGTGGTTCTATTTCCTGACTATGAGATCACTTATCTCAGTTACTTCTCTTTGAATGAACACTAACCAGCTGTGAACTGAAATCAAGGCAGACCACTTCCACACAAATGTGATGAGTTGGCTGAAAATATACCTGATCTTCCTATGTGGCGAGATGGGTATGGGTATCAATTCACTTTGAGTTCTGTCTTTGATGCTTAGTAATATTTTATCAAATGGATCACCTCTTCTCTCCCCATTTAAAGTTGAATGCCTCAGTTTCTCCTTTTGTAAAGTAGGGATGTTCTTATTTGGCCCTCCTTCAGATGTTGGGAAGTGGAAGATGGTCTTCCCTTCTACCCTTCCTCCAGCCCAGCCATTGGTTGGGTCTGCCACCAGAAGGGTCAGGCACATGACTCAACCCTACCTATATCAAAGGCTATATCATCTCAGGCCACACCTAGGTTGCTTGGTGAAAAGGTTTATATATCTTAGAGCCTCCAAATGTCTGGGGGCTTCTGTACTTCCCCAAGTTCTGGGGACTCCCTCCTTACCCCATAATTAGATGGAAACAGGTACTGCCCAGTTCTGGCTTCCCCTAGCCCCTACACATTCCTCCCAAGGTCACTTGGCCTCTGATGGTCCCCCCTGACTTCTGGCCCTGAGGGTAGGAAGGGAACGTAGTTCTTTTCAGCCCTGACTGATCAGGATTGATGAAACAACATGAATAAAACTGGTGAAAGTTGTAAATTCCTCCTTAATAGAAATGTAGGGAAAGGACACCAGAGGAACTATTATCCTTGTGGCATGTCTACAGCTGAGCTGGAGGTGGTGATGAATCAAGTTACAGCAATTTTCTAACATCTGGCTCCAGGTCTGTTTCCCTGCCAAGGGAAATGGAGTGAAATACTGTGCCGTGATGGCAGCAGTATGGCTTTCCTGGGCAAGAGATTCTTATTTCAGATCAGAAATCTTCTGAGCTCAGGGCCCTACCTGCTCACTCATGCTGGGGACCTCCTGAGCACAGGGACATTGTTTTTCTCCTGCCACCAAGGGCTTTCTTATGGCCCAATTATGTCTTCCTCCCAAGACTGGTGTTTTTTGGGGAATAGGGATTGTATTTTCTCCTTCAGACTAGAGCCTTCCAGAGTTCAGAGGCTATGAAATTCCTTTGTAATGAAGGATTCTTTGAGGACAAGTTCTTGTCTCCTCTCAGTCCAAGGACTTTGGGAAGACAAGAGCAATGTCTCCCCTCTTAGACCAGAGATTCCCTGAAGAAGGTAGGGCTCTATCTCTTTTTTCAGATCTAGAGCTGTATCCTGAAAAAGATAAGCTAGGACATAGAGCTTGGCTGGGCCTCTCTCAGGTGGTTGAAGACTTGTGGGGTTCTATACCATATGAGGAGAATCATTTCATCCTGTCAGAAGGCAGAGAGAATTAGGACATGCCTGAAATTCCCCTGGGTCTGTGATAATCTTATTGAAAACATGCTTAGAAGTTGGCTTATTTTAAAGATCAGGAAACGAAATCCTTGAGGGAGAGAAGTGACTTGGCCAAAGTCACAGAGGATAATAATGGCAGAACTGGGGCTAGAACTGAGGCCCCCTCACCACCCACGCCTGTGGTCTCTCCTTTGTAATCATGCTCTTCCTAAGTGCATTTCTATAGCCCCCTTGTTTCCCCAGTAACCTGTAGGTATGCACCCCATGCCTCTCCTTTTCCAAACCCCAGTTGTGCTATTCTTTGGAGGTATGAAAAGACCTACTTTCTTGTGGCTCCCTTGAATAGAAGCCCCCTTGGATTATGGTACCATTTGGAGCCTGACACCACAGCTCATCTCTTGGCCCTAGGCCAATCTTCTTCCTCCTGTTGACAGCTGAGCTGGGGTTTGGTATGTGCTGGCTTGGGCTCTATGTTCTCTCCCACCCTTTGGTGCTGCCAAGAGCATTGGAGAGACGGCTGCCAGCAGAGATGTGTGAAACCTAGTCACGGGAATGGTGGGGGAGGCTGTAAAGGCACAGGGTATGCAGGGGGGGAGGGGGGAACAACCATACACCAGGCAGCATTGAACCATTGGCCAGACTCAACCTAAGGTCTTCCTATGTTCACCTGTGCTGGGTCTGCCACCTCCTAGTGAGACACCTCCTAGGAATGTCATTTCCCAACTTGGAAGATCAGCTCAAAGGATTCATCTTGGAGGTTGCCTTGCTTTTCTCTGATTGTCTGTCTCCCACCCCACTCCCTAAATTCCCTGCAGATAAATATCCCTAGGAACAAGAATAGTAAGATAGGAGCTATGCTCTCATTTCATGGTTTCCATTCCGTCTTGCTTGCTTCCCCAGAGCTATGACTAGCTTTTCTTCCTCCTGGGGCAATCTTCAAAAAATGTAAGAGACAAACAGCACAAAAACTATCCTCCAATCAACTTTCCAAGACAAATTCAGTTGGGGGTAAGGATGGGAGAGAGACAGAGACAGAGACAGAGATATATACAGAAACACAGAGACAAAGACATACACATATACACAGAGTAGAGCAAGAGGGATACAGAGACAGAGAGAGACAGAGAGACAGACAGACAGAGACAGAAAGAGACACAGAGAGACAGACAGACAGACAGACAGAGACAGAGATATATACAGAGACACAGAGACAAAGACATACACATATACACAGAGTAGAGCAAGAGGGAGACAGAGACAGAGACAGAGACACAGAGAGAGAGAGACAGACAGACAGAGACAGAAAGAGACACAGAGAGACAGACAGACAGACAGACAGAGAGACAGAGAGACAGAGAGACAGAGACAGAGATATATACAGAGACACAGAGAAAGACATACACATATACACAGAGTAAGAGCTAGAGGGGGGGAGAGAGAGAGACAGAGACAGAGACAGAGACACAGAGACAGAGAGAATGAGTATAAGACAGAGACAGCAACAGAAGCAGAGACAGAGACCCCAGGACACTCAGAGGAAACTTCAGAAGTATAAGGTAGCTTCCTATTCTTGCTCAGTTGTTTCTATCCTCCTAGAGTTTTTGTCAACACCCTCTAAATTTTGTTGCCTTTTGGGAAAGTCTAGGTCACCCCACCCTAGACTTAGTTGAGGTTGTCCATGTGGGTGTTCAGTCCACGCATAGAGATAACAGCCCTACCTAGTCGATGGTATTCAAGAGCTTGGGTAGCCAAAAGTACTTTCCATAGTAGCCAGCCTTCTGCCACTCAGCCAAGCGGATTCTGGGAGGCTCACTTCATCACTGCACCTGTCTTCAAAGGTTTTCCAGATTGTTAATTTGTGCTCTGTTGGCCTGGCCTTTGAGGACCCAAGATGTCAAAGTGTTTGAGAACTTCCATGCTTCAATGAGACATTGAAATATGACTTTTGAGAAGGAATAATGATGATAATAACAATCAATACAGCCTTACACATGAGAGGCTCCAGCATTTCTTTAAAAAAGACCTTCACAATAACCCCATGATATGCAGGAAAATACTAAGAGCTCCTATGAATGATGAGGGGAATGAATTCTATGGAAATGAAGTGACTTGTCCAAAGTTACCCAATGAGTTATTTTTTTTAAAGCCCTTGTCTTCTGAAAGCAGAAGAGTGGTAAAATCTAGGAAATAAGGGTTAAGTGACTTTCCCAGGATCACATAGCTAGGAAGTATCTGAGATCAGATTTGAACCCAGAACCTCCCATCTCTAGGCCTGGCTCTGATCCACCTAGCTTCCCCCACACAATGAGTTATTGACAGAATTGGGACTAGAATCCATGGCTCTTGACTCACAGTATGTAGATGGTTTCATTATAGACACTACCCCTGAGACTTTCCTTTCCATTCCCAGTTTCAGGGACTGCTGATTAGTTGGGGGTGGGGGGTGGGGAATGCTCCAAGGTAGAATTTTAAGGGGTTTAGTTAGAGAGGGGAGTATTCCTGGAGTGTTGGCCCTAGGGCATTGCCATGAGACAAAGTGACAAGATGCATCTTGGGAATGGAGGAGGGGAGGACAGGGAAGGAGAGAGGCAGGAGATAAGAGAGAAGAGATGCTATTTCCAGCCTTTTCCATTTCTATTTTTCCAATGCTGGTACAATTGCTTCCTAGAGGTGTCTCTTTAAATGAATGGGTGGGAAAGCGTTGGACCAGTATATTAGTTAGAATGATCTATCCATTAGTGACTGGATGATGGGGATTTGGGGTGCCTTCACATATAGATGAGGTTAGTAGGGACCTTAGTGATGATCTTAGAAATGAATTTATATCTTGGAACACTGAGATAACAGAATCATAGAGCCAGAAAGGGACCTTAGAAATCATTCAGTCAAATTCCTTCATTTTAGAGATGAGGAACCTGAAGTTCAAAGAGATGAAATGACTTGCCTAAGGTCACACAGGGAGTAAGTAGCAGAGTCATGTTTCAGATGCAGGCCATCTGACACCAAATATGATGCTCTAAGGGACAGAATGAGGCAGATAGGTGGCTCAGTAGATAGAGCACCAGAACTGGAATCAATAAGATTTGAGTTCAAATTCAGACATTTTCTAGTTGAATGACCTTGAGCAAATTACTTACCCTCAGTTTTATTAACTGTAATATGGACATCCAGGTGGCACAATGGATAGTGCCTTGGGCTTGAAGTCAGGACGATTCATCTTCCTGAGTTCAAATCTGGCCTCAAACATTTCCTATCTGTGTGACCCTGGACAAGTCATTTTACCCTATTGGCCTCAATTTCCTTATCTGTCAAATGAGCTGCAGAAGGAAATGGCAAACCACCTCAGTACATCTACCAAGAAATCCCCAAATGGGATCAGGAAGAGCTGGACACAATTGAATGACCACCAACAAAATGGGGATAATAGTAGCCTCTATGCCCCAAAGTTACTGTGAGGATCAAAGAATTTAGCAAAAGAAAAAAAAAGCCTTATTACATTATTATAATTGCATCACCTGTTTATATGTAGTTATTTGCAT
This sequence comes from Monodelphis domestica, assembly GCF_027887165.1. Classification (NCBI taxonomy): domain Eukaryota; kingdom Metazoa; phylum Chordata; class Mammalia; order Didelphimorphia; family Didelphidae; genus Monodelphis; species Monodelphis domestica. The sequence goes on from NC_077227.1 coordinate 47,501,926, forward strand.
GTAATCTCACATTAGACTGTGAGCTCCTCTAGGGCAGGGCTCTGTTTTTGTCTTTCTTTGTATTATTGTGAGCACTTAGCTCAGTGCCTGACATATAGTAAGTGCTTAATTAATGTTTATTGATTGACCTACCAGCTTCACAGAGTTGAAACAAGGAAAGTAATTTGTGCCTTGAGAATGAGTTGTCCTTATTAACACATGGTGGGAGAGGTGGAGGGGGATGTGGAATGCATTCACTGGAGAACCAAGTCAGTGGGATAGATCATCTCATGGATCAAAAGGAGAGGGGCAAGGTAGTTCAGCTCTCACCCTTTCTTATATCATATGCTGGTTGTTGGGGGCAAGAGGGGCTCATAGAGCATGTTATCCATGGGATAATCTTTCATAGCATTTGGAGCCTGGTTCAAGGATGCCTGAGCTGTGCCAGAGGCTAATACTTCCTCCATTGGAGTGGGAGCTGCTTGGGAGCTTGAGGGAGTATCTACCTGGCTTCAGCTGATGGGAGCTTGTTGTTGATGATTCTCCAGCAAACAGTAGAGTCTTCTTATACCTTCCTATCCCCCCAAACTGCCTGCAATCCAGCAATACTGGCCTCTTTGCTATTCCTTGCAATCTCTCAGCCCCATGCATTTTCACTGATTGTTCCTCATCTCCATCTGGCTTTCTTCAAGTCCCAGCTGAAGCCCACCTTCTACAAAGAGCCAGTCCAAATCCCCCTTAATGCGAGTGCCATCCCTTTACTGCTTTTCTCCATTTTATCCTGACTGTGCCTTGTTTGGGCTTAGTTGTTGGTCTGTGATCTCCATTAGATTGTGAGCTCCTTAAGAGCTTTCTTTGTATCTCCAGTCCTTAATCTGGAATTGAATAAATGTTGGTTGCCTGACCGATGGAGCCTCCATGATCAATTGTTCCTTTGGATTTGGTAAGGTGGTCCTGTTTGTGAAGAGATTTGGAAGAGGGGTGGGGAAGAGCAGTCTGATTTTTGATAAGAGATGGAAGGGATGCTCTGACCCAGAGTAGGCAGGTCCCTCTTGAAGGACAGACCATGAGGCCATAGGTCTCAGACCACTGTAGCCCTGCTGACCAAGCAGGTCAGGAACCCCAAGAAGTCTGAGGTAGCTAGGTGGCAGGGTGAATAAATGCTGGAAGTGAATTTAGGAACATCCGAGTATAGTTCCTGTTTCAAACACTAATTGTGACTCTAGGCAGGGAATTTAACTTCTCAGAGCCTCATTTTCTTCATCTGTAAAATGGGAATAATAATAGCCTCATCTCCCAGGATTGTTGATAGGAACTAATACGATAGCATCCTTAATGAACGCTCTCTATGAATAAATGTTAACCATTATCAAATAAAAATCCATACTCATTAACACATAAATTAGGGAACAATTCTTTATGGAGAAAAATCAATGTGCATTAGAGAGCTAGCCCTAGAGTGAGGAGATGCTTAGGTTTGGATCTTGCCTCTGACACTCACTAGCTCTATGAACATGGATGAGTCTGGGCTATTGTGAGCCTCAATGTCCTCATCTGTAAAATGGGGATGATAATCCCTGCATCATTTACCCTACAGAGTTTTTGTGAGAATCTAATGAAGTAATATAGAGGAAGTGCACATCTGAAGACACCATATGAATCTCAGATGTTATTATCTATGTTACTCACATGAAGTAGTTCTGAAAGATTCATTTTAGAGAACTAGACCTGGATTGAAATTTAGCTTTTTCTCCTTACTCCCTCTGAGATTAAAAAATAAAAAGGATTGGATTTTGGTACTTTTGGACCCTAAATAAAGGGTAGTGACTCCCCATATGCACTGGGAATATAATGAGGAACATTAAAAAAGAAAAAAGAAAGAAACAAGGATTCACATGATTATTTGGGAATATACTTTTTGTAAAGCAGGGCCTCTCTGCCACACAGTCTATTCTCTCCTTCATTCCCTTTTCCTCTCCTCTTCTTATGAGTTCATGTGATAGATTCTGTGGTTGTCTGTCTAATCTGGTGGAGTGTAGGAGTGATCCCCTGCTCAGGTGCCTCTGTCTCCAGTCACTGATTGACTTCTGATCTTAGTTTGATTCCTAATCTTAGCCATAGACTGACTTCTAACTCCTACCAAAGACTGAGCCTTTTGTAGGCTAATGGAAAGAACACTTGATTTGAAGTCAGAAAATGTGGGTTCAAATTCTGCTCTTCTTGCTTAACTACCACTAAAACCCAAGATGATAGCAGAGGATTAAAGTCTTTGCTGACTCTACATCCCATGAAACCCTAACCCTGGTCACGGACAACCCAAATAAGCATGTGAATAGTTCAGTGAAATCCATCATCATACCTAGAGCTCATGCTCAGAATATATATCTCCTTGGGTCAGACACACTGGTTTGGAAGGAGAAGGACCCTTCTTCAACCAGAACAATGAAAATAAAGGCTATCATTAAACACTGAGTTAGCTTTGCCTGGGCAGCTGCCTCATTTAGGCATGTTTACTGGCTGAAGTTGCCATCATAGGATCCACAGATTCCTACCTCATTTCTGTAGCTGTTTGTCCTGGTTATTATCTGGTTCTCTTCCTCATTCTTTGTTCCATCCAAAGGATTATTACCTCCTTTCCCTGACCTTAGTGTCTGAAATTCCATCTGACTGTCCATCCAGTCATCTTGCTACTAGCCCTGCTTCCATGCTGAGCACTCCTTCCCTACTCTACGGCTTCCCAAATGCTTTCCACTTTTTGCTCTGAGAAGAGTAATCAATACTATGCTGGTTCTGGAAAGAGGATGTTAGTTGATTCCTCTCTAGCTCTACTTACCTTTCCTATGACTTCGCCAACCAAAACATCCTCTCCTGGCAGCCATTCTCCTTTATGTGTGTCATCTCCCCCTTCTAGAATGTCACATACACACAAACAGTGCTTGACGTAAAGTAGGTACTTACTAAATATTTTTCATTCAGACATTCATTCATTGGCCCCAAATGAATCTTTCTCATATACTCCTCTGACTAATTTATTCCTCATCTCAAAGATCTTAGATACCCGGCGGCCAACAAAATACAACTTCTTTTACTTGGCGTTCAAGGCCTTTGATTTATCATTTCGGCTTTGTCTTAAAGGACTCCACTTTAGGCAGACCACATTTTGGCAAAAACTACACTTCTGGTTGTCAAGCCCTCTCACTTCCCAGCATTTATCCAGGGACCTTCCATCCCCCCATATCTGGAACTCTTCTTTCTTTCTTTCTTTCTTTCTTTCTTTCTTTCTTTCTTTCTTTCTTTCTTTCTTTCTTTCTTTCTTTCTTTCTTTCTTTCTTTCTTTCTTTCTTTCTTTCTTTCTTTCTTTCTTTCTTTCTTTCTTTCTTTCTTTCTTTCTTTCTTTCTTTCTTCCTTCCTTCCTTCCTTCCTTCCTTCCTTCCTTCCTTCCTTCCTTCCTTCCTTCCTTCCTTCCTTCCTTCCTTCCTTCCTTCCTTCCTTCCTTCCTTCCTTCCTTCCTTCCTTCCTTCCTTCCTTCCTTCCTTCCTTCCTTCCTTCCTTCCTTCCTTCCATCTTGGAATCAATACTGTGTATTGGTTCCAAGGCAGAACAGTGGTAAGGGCTAGGCAATGGGCGTTAAGTGACTCACCCAGGGTCACACAGCTGGGAAGTGTCTGAGGCCAGATTTGAACCTAGGACCTCCCATCTCTAGGCCTGATTCTCAATCCACTTAGCTACCCAGCTTTCCCCATGACCTAATCTTTCACATACCTCTGGTCTCTCCTTTTATTTTGTGCTGTAGTTATGAGGGCACATGTCTCATAATCCAGATTATAAATATTTTTTTCTCTTTGAATGCCCCAGTTGTATAACATGGTACCTTGTATACATTAGGTGCTGAATAAAGTCTTGTTCAGTTGAATCAACTTGGAAATTGGTCTCATTGAATTAATGAGATCTCAGGTCATCTTGGGAAATAGAGTTCCTCAGGGACTACTCCTGAGTTCTACTGCATATAACTCCTGTCAGGTCTTTAAAGAGGCCCCCTGACTCCCCAAGTGTGTACCGAAGTATCAATAGGAGGAGAAGACACAGTCCCTGTTCTGAAGGAACTCAGTCTCTACCAGAATAGAGAGACGAGATTTATATACATGAGGAGCTATTAGAGAAGTTTGTTGCTGGGTCTGATGACCAAAGGGCAGACAATAGCTCAGAGCTGATGTTCTGTAGAAATATAGAGGATAGAAGATAGAGATGGGGAGAAGGAAGATCAGTGTGGTTTGTAGTGACTGAGAGAGGGTCAGATTCTGTCCTATATTTATGGTGAGGTTGATTTGTACCTGGGCTAAGTTGCATAACAAATGCCCTCAATTTCACTTGGGACTGGTGGGGACACAGCTGCTACAGCTGGATTTTGTTAGAATGAGCCACTGTGGGAAGAAAGTTACCATCTACTAGCTTCAGATTTCACCCACTTGTTCTCCCCAACGAGGTATGAGGTTTAGTTGTTTGTGTACCTCTAAAGGGCTGAAAATGGTAGCAACATCCCTCAAAATCCCAGTGCCTTGGACCAAACCCAATACCTCTCATCCTCATTATAGTTCTGCTGACCCCACATCAGAAAGATCCTGAGCCATTCCTCGAGTGAATCTTCTCATCCCTCCCCTTTGAGATTAAGGACATCTGTGAGATTGCTGTTGAGTATGTCCATGGACAACAACAATAACAATAACAATAACAAGTGTTATTCAGGCTCTGAAGTAGTAACTGCTACTGGGGGCCAGTTTGTGGATATGGTTGAGACTGATGTCTAGGATAAGTCCAGTTCTAGGATTAAGATTCAAATTGTGATTGCAGTTAGGAAATAGTCCATTGCCAAGGTTAAGGGTCAAAGAATCATAAAATCATATAAGCTGGAAGGTGCTACAGAGGGAAGGAACCATTACTGAATCCAACTTCTTCATTTTATAGATGAGGAAACTGAGGCTGAGAGACTTTCCTAAGATCACACAGGCAATAAGTAGAAACATCAATATTTGAACCCATGTTGCCTGATTTCAAATTCAGAATTTATCCTCCATATCTCATGGCCTTCTAAGGATTAGCTCCAAAGGTTAAGTGTTGGTTTGGGCTAGGTTGTGTTCCATCTGTGACCAGAATAAGCAGATGGTTTATGGGGGAGTTAAGAGCCAATCTGTAGTTGGAGTTAGGGTTTAGCCTGTGACCAGGGTTAGAGATCATGTGCATGACTCTCACTGAACGAATTCTGAGAATTCTCAAGAAGTCTGTCTTGAGGAGAGGCTATTCACATAATGAAGCTTCCTCGGGAGAGTTCAACTTGCCCAATTTGATTGGTGTTTGGAATCCCAGGTGATTTTTTTTTGTTTTGTTTTGCTTTGTTTCTTTCTAAAGGAGGGTGGTTGATGCTGGAAGAAGCCATGCCATTCTACTGGTGCTTTCCATCTTAAGCACAATTAACTTGGGTGGGTAAGATGATATTTATTCATTTTTTGAGCTCACAAAAGCTCAGATTTCCCAGTATTCTGAGGAATCCATAGTCCTGTGTGAGTACAGCGTTGGAAGAAACCTCAGTATTCCAACCCTTAAAAGAATCTCTAGTAACCATAACTAACCACAGAGAGACAGAGAGACAGACACAGAGACAGAGAGAGAGATAGACAGAGAGACAGACAGAGAGACAGACAGAGACAGAGAGAGACAGACAGACAGAGATGGAGACAGGAGAGAGAGAGACAGAGAGAGAGAGAGACAGACAGACAGACAGACAGACACAGACAGACAGAGATGGAGACAGGAGAGAGAGAGAGAGAGAGACAGAGAGAGAGAGAGAGTTGGACTTGAAGTTTGGAGGTCTTGAGTTCTCATCCTTCCTCAGATAGTTAACTATTTCTCCCTGGATAAGCCTCTTAATCTTTATGAGTCTCAGTTTTCTCACCTGTAAAATGGAGACTTACCTCATAGGGCTTTTGTGAGGCTTGAATGAGATAAGTATGAAAGAGCTATATAAGTGAGTTAGCATTGTTATTATAGCTCTGATTGTTAGGAAGACCCCTAAGCAGGTTAAACCTCAATTTACTTCTTTCAGATTTCTGCCAGGCTTTCCTGATTTTGCCCTTTGAGATTAAACAGAGCAAATCTCATCTCTCTTTCCCATGATAATCTTTCAAATACTTCAAGACCATTAGCCATCATCTCTCTTTCCCTCCCTACCCCCAACTCTCCACTCTTTTCAAAGGGGAACCTTCCTTCTCATGGAAAGTAGCTTGTTTTCAAGGGGAAACAAGCTTCACACTATTCACAAGCTATTTTGAATAATATCTTCAGGGACAATGGATAGAGTGCTGAACTTGGATTCAGGAAGATCTCAGTTTAAATCTGGCCTCAGGCACTTACTAGGTATGTATCTCTGGGCAAGTTACTTAACTGTCTAAATTTTCCTCATCTGTAAAATGGGGTTAATAATAGCATCAATCCCAAATAGTTGTCCTGAGGTTCAAATAAAATAATATAGGTAAAGTGCTTTGCAAATCTTAAAACGATATAGAAATATTAGCTATTGTTATTAATAACTTCAAAAGAAGAAATTCTGTACTTCAGAAAGCTTTTCTGACCTCAGTTCCAGCAGCTTTCCTTCCCCTTTCCCTATATTTTCACTTTTCCCAAATTTTCCCAATACTGTTAATTACCATATTTCTTGGCACCAAAGGAATGAGTCTGGGGGTCCTGGGGAGATTTGTGGAGAGATGTGTTCAATTCAGAGGCAAAGTCAGGTAGTTATTTCCTGTGGGTAAGACATTCCAAACTACTCCTCATGAAGCTAGATGAGGGGCCATATCATCCCTTTCAAAGACCTAGAAGAGTCTATCCCAAGGAGGATAGGCTTTGCCCTGGAGTTATAGCCATGCAGAAATCCAGTGGGTTCTCTCCCCTGCAATAAGACCATTTGGTAGGTGATGGTATGGTGCCATGATGGTGAACCTATGGCACACATACCAAAGATGGCATGCAGAGTGCTCTTTGTGGACACATGTGCCATCCTCTCCCCCACCTCAGAGTTCATTACTAGAAAGGCAGAGATACTTGGGTACAGCTGTTCCTCTTCCCCTCTCCACTGTGCCTGATGACATTTTTTCATATCACCCACCCCTCTGCCCAGTAGCCCAGTGGGAGTGTTTTCTCCCTCCCCTGTGTATGGTAAGGAGGGGCAGGGCACAGGCATGCAGTTTCTGGGGATGGGGCATGGCACATGGTCTCTAAAAGGTTTGGCATCTCTGGATGGTGGAATGAGCTCTGGACTCTATAAGATCTGGGTTTGAAGTCAGCCTCAGACACTTACTGTAAGCAGTGTGACACTGGGCAGACTTCACAGCTCAGTACCTGTTTGTCATCTTTACAATGAGGGAGTTAGACTAGATATTCTCTTAGATATTTTCCAGCTCTAAAGCTATGATCCCATGAAGCCTCCAAACTCGCCACCTTCTATTGGGAAGTCACATGATTATTTCCATGAAATATCTCTCTTTCTTTTCATTCATTGCATTTGCTTACATTGCATATAAGATTTTATAGTTCTGCAAATCAAATTGAGGCCCCCATCCACCCATGGAGAGAAATAATTGTTCTCTTCCTTCTACAAGGGGTCTAAGTCCCTCCAGGCAAGGATAGAAACATTTGATATGCTTCTCAGGGGAATTGATAGAAGGACAACCCCATCCCTACCCAGTGCTCCCTAGGCTGACTGAACTGGAGAATTCTCTTGAAGGAACCATGCTCTTAGCTGGAAGCTGAACGGATTTAGTGGAAGGATGGCTGGACTTGGGAGTTCAAGTCCCTCCCAGCCCTGCCACTAAAGTAGCTGTGTGACTTGGTACAATTGCTTCCCCTTTCTGGGTCTCAGTTTCTTCATCTGTAAAATAAGGGTTCAGAATTAAATGATAATAAAAATCAAATGATAAGGATGAGTCCCTTTAAACTTGAAATCTGCAAGCCTATGATAAGGGTGACTGATATTACCCCGAATCCAAGGGGAATTCTCATAGTGGGCTTCAGGGGATAAGGAACGGAAGCTCTACTTAGTTAACAGATGATGAAACTGGGTGGTTGGAAAAAGCTGGGTCTGGGCTGCTGTATCTCATCTTCCCCATTTTGTATCAGAGCTCTCAAGCTATTCCTGTCTTTTGTCCCAGATTAAAACATCAAATAAACTATTTCTCCTTGAGGTGGGAGGGACTGAAGATACCCCTTCCCATGGAGGTATTCAGTGTAAGGGAGGAGCAAAGCTCAACCCAAGTCGAGGTAGCTCTAATGAGGGCATTTCAGGCACTGTGGCAGGCTGGGGGCAGAGGTTTCGCACGGGGACCTTTCCAGATGCTCATGTCACACCCGGGAGGCAACCATCCACTCTGCTCAGAGGTAAGGCCAGCCCTGCCTAGAGGACAAGTTTGGGGAGTTCTTAGCATTTTTGTTTTTTGTTTTATTATGATTGGATTTGTTTAAATATATATGTGTATCTATTTCCCCCCCTGCCCACCCCACCCCCACGCCCACCCCTTTCACTCCTCTCAGTTTTTTCCTTTGACTTTCTGCCTGGTTGCTGCATATGGCAGGACAGTCTGGGTGCTTTTGTCCGACACCGTTTGGGTGCTGGTGTTCCGTGTGACCCTGCGGGCTTGCCCCGGCCCTGGGGTGAGTGTAGGGGCATGACTCCCATTTCGGCTTGTGAGGGGAGACCGCCGTGGCTTGCAGGATGCCAGGGGGGGTTTGAGGGGTGCCACATGGGGCTCTGTCTGTGGGGGGGTTGGGGAGGAGACTCCCCCATCCTCTTCCGTTTCTTCTTCACCCTCTTCTTCCTCATCATCACAGCAGAGGGCATGATAAAGCACCTTGTCACTGAAACGCACCCGCTCTCTGGTGCCAGGGGTCCTATGGGCCTGCCCACCCTTGGGAGGAGCAGGGGGGGGACAAGAGCTGAAGGCCTCCTCACTGGAGGAGTCAGGGGTCTCAACACGGGGCCCATTGGGGATAAGCACGCCTCCATTCATTAGCCTGTAGTCAGGGGTGGGAGCCTGTGGGGCAGGCTCAGGGCCCTCCCCTGGGTCTGAGGGGGTCGAGATGTCCAAGAAGGAGCAGAATTCCCAGCTGTCAGAGAGGACGTCTGAAGTCAGGAAATCCAGGTGGGCCAGGTCGAAAGCACCGATCCCTCCACCCTTCTCACTGCTGGATGAACTGCTGACCGTGGCTGTCGTCCAATCATCAGGCTCCGGCTCAAAGTCAAAATCTGACGTCAGCTTGTCTATCTGGCTCACCACCTGGTCCAGCATTCAGGAAGAGGAGACACAAAGGGAAATAGGGTGTCAAACACTTTCATGGTCCTCATCCCTCCAGCCCCTTCCCTTTTCACAGACTTCTAAGACTTAGAGCTGGAAGGGAGCTTTGAGTCCATCTGGTCTACCCCCTTCATTTTATACAGGATGAAACCGAGGTACCCCAAAATGAAATGACTTGCCTATGGTCATATATCTAGGTTCCAAGCTTGGATCCATTATTGAATCTACTCTACCAGAGCTGTCTCAGCATCCTCTCTCTTCTTTCTTCTGTCCAGTCTTTTGGTGTAGAAGAAAGAGTGAGAGTTGGAGTCATGGTGGAGTCCTGATTCCAATTGTATGACCAGGGGCAAGCCCTTAGTTTCCTTATCTATGAAATGGGGATAATGTCAGCTCAACCTGCTACACAGAATGGTTGGGAGGATCATGTAAGATCATAGATACAGACTTTGAAAACCATAAAATGCTATCATGAATATTCCCATTCAAGCCTGAAACCATTAGTATGATGGGACAATGGGAAGGCAGGGGTGGGCCGAGGGAGTCCACAAGGAGGTAGGAGTAGCAATGAGCCATGTATCCTAGGGGAGGGGATGGGGGTGGGAATGGTAGTAACCATTCTCATTTGCTTTTTTTTTTCTGGGGAAGAAGAACCAAGGCATAGGATGAAATGAGAGTGTCTAGGGAATGTCTAAAGCCAAGAACAATGCTTGGTTTCTCCCCCTAAATCACTCATATCCTTGCCCCATTCCCATCCTTGGGGCTTAAAGTATCAACCTTATAAGGCCTCTAGGAAGATTCACTAAATAAAAGACTTGACCCTGGGTTCTAAGCCTTGCTCATTCCAGTTAGCTTCCTGAGCATTCCAGGTCTTTATCTTCTTGTGTTCCCAGGGTTTTCTCTTTTACTAAATTTTAGACCTGGCCTACAATTTCAAATTCCTAGCCCTTGGCTGGAGACCTTGAACCCCTTGATCTTCCTGGTTCCTAAGCCTTCTTGGTTGACTTGGTTCAGTGATCTGTCAAACCCAGTCCTTGATCACCTTCCTTCCTTCTACTGCTGTATCTATACTCCATATCTAGATGTCTAATTCTGGAATCACCTTCCTCTTTGTGTTACTATGGAATAATAGTTAAAATTTGTATAGGCCTATTATGACTTAGCAGATATGTTTTTATTAATATTTTAAATATTGGTTTATTCTTACAAAATCCCTGGGAGATAGGTGCTATCATTATCTCAAATTTCCAGATGAGGAAACTGAGATAAATAGAGGCTAAGTGACTTGTCAGGGTCACACAGCTTGTAAGTTTCTGAGACTGGAATTGAACTTAGATTTTTCTGACTATAGTCTAGTACTCTGTGCACTGTGGTGTCCTCTTGCTGCTGCTTCTATCTTACAGAGAGCCTAAGGATGTCCTTGGAGTCCTTTATCTTTATATATACATTACCTCTTTTAATCCTCACAACAACCTTGCGAAGTGGATGTTATTTTTATTCTTGTTTTAGAGATGAGCCTGAGGCACATAGAAATAAAATGTGTATGTGTGTGTGTGTGTTTGTGTGTGTGTGTATGTAACTGGAAGAAGACACTGCAAATTCACAATTAATGTCTTGAGTCAAGATTAAACCCAGGACTTTCTGACTCTAAAATTCAGTATTATTCATGAAACCATGAGGGTATATGCTCTTTCATGTAGCATAGTGATCCGTATATACAGTAAGTGTTTAATAAATATTGACTAAATTGAGTGAGTCCTTTAAAAACCAACCCAGAAAGATTTTTGGCAGGTCCATTCAAAACAGGCTAAAAGGCAACAAGACCAGAGTGTTATAAATTAGAGGAAACAGAAAAGAATGATGTGAAATGGATACAGTGTTGTCACAGGAATAGCCATCAACAACAGAAGCCAAAAGGAAAGGGTCTAGGAGGGGAAAAAGTGACACCGCAGGTAAAAAAGGATATGATGTTGCAATAAAAGGAGCCAAAGGAAATGTTCCTGAGAAAGAAGCATTAACCAATCCCAATGGTCTAATTAACTTCTGTCAGTCCTTGGGGCACAGCACCATAGTGTTCAGGAGAATAAAACTGGTCATGGGTGGCAGGGGTGGATTGAAAAACCAAAGTGTATATGATGATCTTCTTGGCTATGTGCCCTATTAAAGCCCGGAAATATGGCAAAAGAACATCAGATGTGGAATCAGTATACTGAAGTCAAATCCTGGTTCACCACTTATTCCTTGTGTGTTGGGTAAGTTACCTAACTTACTCTAAGAAGAGGTTGGCCTAGATGAACTCCTTTTTATCCTTAACATTAAATGAAAATCTCCTCCTTTTCCCTCCTTCCTCTCTCTTCCTCTCCATCAACTGTATTATTTGTTGAGAGAAGCAATAACCCAAATTTGGAAAGCAATAAAACAACAATGATTTCTGTGTTGAGAGTCCCGTGCTAAAAAGTCTCAGAGTATGGCTCAGACGAACACAACAGAAAGAAGGATTCAAAATGAACACAGGCCAGTCACTGCCCACCAGGCACCTGGTCACCAGTGACCAGTGAATTCCCACAGCTGCCCACAAGTTCCCTCTACTGTAAGAAACCCAATACATAGAAATGTAAGGAGGCAAGAAAGTTAGGAAAGAGAGAATTAGACATTCAGACACAAAGATAAATACAAAGACATCAGAAAGACAAAGGATAGAGACTGGGAGAGACACAAAGAATAAGACAAGGAGACAGAAAATCCAAGAGCTTTCAGTTGAAGGAGGGAAATCCTTTTAGTGTTGTTTCCAAGGCTGAAGAGGAGAGGTCAGTTGGAACTGAGCCAATTTCCCTGCTTCCACCTCTGCAGGCAACAGCTAAGCATCTGCCAACAGGGAGCTGTCCACAGTTTTGAAATTAGGGTCAGTCTATATGGAATCATGAAAACCTAAGAAAACTGGGGCCCTGGTCTGAGAGTGTCTAAGCAAACAAATCCTTTATGTGAATTTTATAATTTTATAAAATGAAGACATTTTGGTGTGATTTTTTTTTTTTTGCTTTGCAAAAGTACTCTTCAGTTTATGAAAAGATTTCCCCAAGGCTCCCTCAAATAGCTGCTTTTCTTCTGATTTAAAGTGTTTGTTTATGGATGGATAAAAAAACTGACACAGGGATTAGGAGCAAGAAGAGTGGAGATATTCCAGGACGAAGAATTAGGAATCCTGACTTAGTAAAACTCCATTGGAAATTGAAAGGAAGTCTTTCTTTCTGAGACAGGGAAAAAAGAATTCAATGTATGAACACTTTTCTAGTAATACCTCCTTGATTCATTAAGAGAGACATTCCTGAATTTCTTTAGGGCATTTTCCCAAAGAACACTTTGTCAACATGGCCACCACCAATCATCAATGAACAAAGGTGAAAACTAGGATTATTTTTACACAGTTAAGACAATTGAAGTGTAGAAAGGGAAAGGGTCATGTGACAAGTATTGGGTTGATCTAGGCTTGAAATTCAAGGATTTAAGAATTCTGCACTCATTCCTGGGCCTTGTTAATTCACTTTGCTAGGACTGTGCCCTATCCCACATCAGGACACTTAATAGTCTATGCAGACTAACACCCAGGTTGTACATGCCAATAAATAAGCTTCATTTCATTCTGAGTTTAATTTCTTCACTAAAGTCCTCATCTGCCTTCTCATCATGGTGGAGAAGTGGTTCTGGGTTCTTAAGAGTTTAAGAAAAACAGCACAAATCCTGGCAGAATGTCATAGCAGAAAGTGTGTATATCACCTTAGCCAAATTTGTAGAGACTCAGAGCTACAGGGCCAACCACCAGGAGATGTTTTTTTTTTTTCCCAGTCACAGAAATTCATGAAACTCTCTACTAAGGTAAGGGTGATTATCTGTATCAGTGGAAGAAGCGCCCACATCAATGAGATCATGGATCTTTGTAAATATTAAATTTAGTATGTTCTTCTGGAGGAGGTGTGTTGCAAAGAATCCTGAGCTGGAAAGTCATAGGATGTGGATTCTGGTTCTTGCGTTTCCACTGATTTGTTGTGTGGACTTTTGGCAAATGATTTAACATCCCTAGGTCTCAGTTTCCTCATCTATAAAAAAGGTATAGTAAAACCCACTCTGTTTTCCAAGAGCGGTGTTGTAAGGACCAAGTGACCTTAGAAGAATGTGTTAAAGATACAGGCAGAATATGGGACATATTTCTGTAATGTTTCACTATTAAAAAGCCCTTTTTACATGCTTTAGCTCATTTCATTCTCACCAAAACTCTCTGTGAAGTAGATGGAGGGGGTCTTATCATGTCCTTTTTACAGACAAAGAAACTGAGATGAATGGAGGTTAAGTGATTTTCCCCTACTCAGAGTGGTATTATGTGTCAGCACCAGAACTTGAACTCAAGTTTTCTGATCTCGGATCTAATATTTTCAGTAGTACCATATCATCAGTCACCTTGTGAATTTCAGCCTGTATCTATACATCTAGCTTGGATTTAAATTCCTAGAGAATGGGGATTAGATCTATCTGACTGTATTAAATGTTGCTAAATAGATGTTTCATGATGATGGTTACCAAAAAGCCTGAACATTTCATTTCCTCCATCAAATCAGTAGGGGCCCATCCCAAGGAAATCAGACCCTACGGGTGTGTGGGCTGTGTTGGTGAAGGTACAGCATATGTGCCCTGGGGGCATGGAGGGGGCTACTCCATTCCCTCTCTCTACCCCTGCCTGAGGACAATTTTCATGTTACACCCCTCTACCAAGCCAAATGAAAGAACTTCTTCAACTCTCTGGGGTAATGGGGTGGGGGAGGACCTCACAGGCAGCTTGAAGTTGCAGTTTGAGCATAGGATCTCCAAAAGGTTCCCAACACTGCTCTTGGGTATGCTCTCTGCTTTCAATTCTCTTGGGAAAAGCAGTTCTCCTCTAGGCTACTTTGGAGAGGACAGAGAGAGTTCTAGAAGCCAGGGAGTTGAGCATTTGAACACAAGGGAATGGGAATAGGGAATCTCTTTCAAATGGGACCATATGGAGCAGAATTGATAGTTAATAATACTGTGAAGTCCAAGAAATTTGTTTTAGATTTCTGTACCTTGCCCTTGGGGATCTGACATCTTCTTTGTGGTTCCCATTTTTCAACTTCTATAGCCCTAGGACCTTCATGCTTTCCCTTCTCTATCAAATTTGCTTTGAGGTCAGTCAGTAAATTCTTAGTGTGACTTTTAGCTAATATATCTAGAGAGAGAAGGACCTCAGAGGTCTTCTAGTCCAAATCTCTCATTTTACAGATGAGGAAACTGAGGCTCAGGTTAAGGAAATTGCCCAAGGTCACAAGGTACTTAATTATCAGATTTAGAATTTGAAACTAAGCATTTTGACTCTAGAGCAATTGATTTTTCTATTCCCTAGGTCATATGCATTATACATTTGAGGCCTTCTTGGGAAACCAAGCATTTGGTAACCCTTCAAAGGAATCTCCGACATCACCTAGAATTACTGAAATGCAGAGGTAGACTGTATATCACAGGTCATCTCCTCACAGTTGCACCTATATAGGAATCCCTTCTATAATTTACTTGACACGTAGTCAAACAGTGCTTATTTGAAGACATCTAGGGAAAAGGAACCACTGCCTCCTAGGATAGAGCCCATTCCACTTTAAAGTATGCAATGCTTTGTGAAATAACACTGGAGATGGGAAATGGGCTTTCTTAGAAATCTAATGTCACCCTATAGAGGGAGCTGACTATTTTATCTAAGAGTCAGACTTTATACCAACCAATCTCTTTGTACCCCATGCTCCTTGCCCTTTAACTGGCACCCATAAATAATATCACAAGGGGAAAGCAAATAGAGCAGCAGAAGGTTGCCAATTTCCCAGTAAGGATCTGGCTGGCCACTCAGCCAACAAGGTATTATTATTATTTATTAATGGAGTGAGCATTTTGCTCCCCAAAGCCAGCTCTTCATACAGAGAGAAAAGGTAACCAAATCAATGAAACAGGCTTCCAAAGAGCTTGGACAAAGCCAGGCTTCAGCAGGCAAGGTGACCATTTAGGTTTAAAAGCCTGTTAGACTTTATCTCCCATGTGAGAAGACTGGGTTGGGGAGGACAGAAAATGGAATTGAAAGGTCACATCCCTATTACAAAACCAATACTGACTACCTAGTGCCTTTGAAATAAAATCTAAACTCTGCCTTTCAAGGGTCCCCTCAATCTGGCACCAACCTATTTTGCCTACTGTGTGAATTTAGGAAATCATTCAGCCACTCCAGGCCTCAATGTCCTTATCTGAAAAATAAGAGAAAGCCAGGTATGGTGGTCTTCTCACGTTATAATCCTTACTACTTAGGAATCTGAGGCTGGAAGATCTTTTAAGCTTGGGAGATCTGAACTCCAGTGGGCTAAATTGATCACATCTTCTCTAGATTAGACATCAGTATGGTGAGCTCCTAGGAGTGGAAGCTAATGAATTTCTAATGAGGAGTAACTGGCATAGGTCAGAAATGGACCAGGTCCAATTTTCTGTGTTTAGGTGGTCTATGTTGGAACAGAATCAAATGTGCCTTAAAACGTGTTGTAGGATTAGTGGATTATATGATTTAGAGCTGGAAGGCATCTTCAACATCATCCACCCCCGTCTCATTCAAGCTCTTTATTTTTTTTCTCTTTTTTTCCCCCCTGCACCTCCTTTTTAAAAAAGTAAATTTTCCTATCTCACCAAGGCTAGTAATGCTATTCACAGCCCAATCTTATTTCTTCCAGCCTTGTAGAGAGAGGGATATCCACTTTCAAATAGAAAGAAAAGAAAAATAAAGGAGTTTGATGAGATGGGGTATGGATGGTGACTTAGGTGCCTTCCTGCTCTAACCCTCAGGATATAATCATCCGACAGTACTTTGACCCTGTTCCAAAATAGAGCTCATAGGCCTGTAGTTACCTCCATTTGGCTATGCTAATTCTTATCACCCATACTTTGTTGCTCAGAATATTCCTTTCATATTCCACCTGCCTTCCTCTTTCCCCATCTAAATTGTGTGGTCCAGGGCAAATCATTTTCCTTATCCAAACCCAAATTGCATTTTTAAAGTGGGAAAGTTAGTTTAGATTCAATTCAACAAATATTTACTCCAAGTGTATACAGTGTACAAATTGTCATTTCCCTCAAGAGGCATACATTTTGCCAGGGAAATGCATGTGCATAAATAAATAAGATTATGATTTAAGTTGGGGGGGTGGGGAACTATAACTAATGAAGGTGATTAGAGATTAGGAAGGCTTCCTGTAGGGGGTGGCACATGAGCCAAGCCTTGAAGAAAGCTACAGATGCTAAAAGGGAGAGGGGAGGAGAGAGTGAATTCTAGGCATGTGGCCCAGTCTGTGGGAAGGTGTGGAGAGAGGATGTGGAATACTGAGTTGGGGGAACAGCTAGTTTGCGTGGATTGTGAAGAGCCGGAAGAGAAGTAATGTGAGTAAGTCTCGAAAAGCAGGTCGGAGCCAGACTGTGGAGGTTTTTAATGTTAGGCTAAGGAGTTCATATTTTTTTCCTAGGGGTAATAGGTAGCCACAACAGATTTGTAATCAGTCATGTCCTTGTCTGCTGGCCTCCCAGCTTGAACAATCTAGGAATTCTATCCTTCATAACCCAAGTCAGATCCAACCTCATGTAGGGAACCTTTTCTGATGACTTCTGGCATCATCACTCTCCCTTTTCTTGGATTTCTTTTAGAGTTTAGAGCCCTGATCTCAATTATACATTCATTAATTTTATCGTATATGTGAGTTTTGTTTTCTCAATGAAATTTGGAACTCTTTCCGGACGGGTCTAGGTCTTTCTTTTCTGTCTCTATCACAGCATAGCTTAGCATAGGACACAAGAAACCTTCAAGAAATATTGTTTTTTGGAAGGGTCTGGGGCCATAAGAAGTATGCAATTCATGCTGTATTTAGGGCTGGAGGGTAGTAGGAAAGGGAACCTTCATCAGCTAAGCTGAGGATGCTTCTAAGTAGAGGTGAGATTTTAGGAGTTTCTCTATAGCCTGAGCTCCCACCTATATTCAGCCCATTTTCTTGAATAGGGTTTAGAGTATTAGTAGAGGATTTTTTGGTGGGGAGATGAGAAGGGAGTGGCTATAATAGTATTCTTAATATCATTCAATCATTCAAGAAGGGATAGTGCACATCCATGAATATCTGGCAGATAGCCTCTTTCTCATCATCCCTAGGCTCCATTTGTCAGTTTTATAAAAGGGGATAAGGATTAGAGGACAATGGGGGCCATATAATTAAAGAAAAGGCATTAAGAAGCAGCAAGCTAGGAGCCTGAGCTTTAGTAGGTCAAGAGGTAGAAGCCCACAGGTCCTGACATTGTTGACAACTTGGGGACAAGTGAACAAACTTTTCCCCATTTGCCAGCTCTAGATAAATCAAAAGATCAATGTACAGATCCAAATGAGATCTCACTGATGATATCTGAGTCAATAATTCAGAATTTGGTGGAATGAAAGCTCTTCTTCCAAGAAAAAATCAGTTACAAAGGAAGTCCTTAAGTAGAGAGTTAAGTGTAGAGGACCTAGACCAAGGCTGAACTGGGGGATTTGTGGTGGATGGAGGGGAATTGCCTTAATCTTCAACCTTTCATCTGCCCCTTGCTACCAAAATGCCACTATTCTCTTCCATAATACATACCCCAGCTTCAGAATTTTCAATGACTCCCCACTGCTTTGTGGTCAGACCCCTCAGTCAGTCTGGCAGTTGAGGCTCTGCATAATGGGACCTGATCCAACTTCATTTCCCCTTATTTCCCAATGCACACAATTTATCCCAGGAAGTCATGTCTCCTCACTGACTTTATACTATGCTGGGGTGCTGGATCTTGGCTGTGAAGCCCTTGATCACCTGGATCTCCTGTTTGCCCCTCCAAACACCGCTGCAGAGGATTAAGCAGGGAGGGAAGGGAGGCTGTGACCACTACTTGGGAGACTATTGAGCCTCTGTGATTTCTACCCAGATTCAGGGTGTATAGGTCCTCTATTTCCAGGCTATGAGGGCATTTCCCTCTCAGGGGAAAATACAGTGCTGATGGCCTCACTCCTCTAATACCCATCCCTTGCAAAGACACTATTACACCATGGGAATGGAACCAGAAAAGGGAGGATGTCCACTCTATGGCAGGTCAAAAGACAAATGAACATACAAAATCTACCTGGGAAGTTCTCCATCCAGTGGTTTTCCCAGCTTTCTGACCAGAATAAGTCAAGGTAGTTTGTGGTTTGTTGCTTCCTTTTGTTCTCTGAATAGTTATCTTGGTCATCAAGAAACTTAGGAAATTTGTTGGGAAGGAGTCAGGAGAAGCAGTGTGGGTGAAGACAGAGGGTTGCATCTGGAGTCAGAGGACCTGGGTTGCAATTTCAGTTCTTCCTCACTTAATTGATTGTGTGAATGCAGACAAAGCATTAGGCATTCTAGGCCTCAGTGTTATCACTTATAAAATGAATGGGTTGGCCTAACTGATCTCCTAGGTCCCTTCCAGCTTTAAATCTATGGTCATATAACTTTGGCTCATCCTCACCAAACACAGCTGGTATCTCATAGACACTGTGCTGCATTGGCACAGCTACCCTAACAAATGACATTGAGGTCCATGGCCAATGGGAAATGAACCAAGGTCTATGGGAAGGCCCCCTTGGCAGGCCCACATTTCATAAAATGATAGGATCACCAATTTTGAGTTGAAAAGAGTCTTAGAGGTCCTTTCATTCAACCCCTTTGTTTTCCAGATGATGACACTGAGGCCCAGAGTAAGTTGCCTGTCTTCTGGCCTTTTCTATGCCCATTGACTTGTTCTTTCTGCCCCTGGGCTAGAGCTTCTGGATCATCATTTGCTGCAAGTCTGGATCTTAATGGACTTGGGAGACTAAGAGAACTTCTGGACATGATACTAGCAAAAGAACAGCAGAATCTCCTATAGACTCACATATGCTAATCATAGTCACATACACTGTACAGTTCTGTGTTGGGGAAATATGTTGCCTTCCTGACATTATCCTGTCTTCCCCAATGTCCATCTTCTTGGAGGTCAAATTACTGATCCAGCCAATCCCAATCATAAACCGAGACTGGGAGTAGACCAGTCCTGCTCTTTTTCCTGAAACTAGTGAAACTACTACTTTACCCATGTGGTCACTAGCCAATATCCCATTTACCTGATGACCTCAATCAAGGCAGATGTATTATTCCCTCAATCTCCACTCAGTAATAGTATAAGACTGGTCCTGGGCATCTCCATTATAGGTTACCTATATGTTCTGCTAGGGTTGGAAACTATATTCTCTAGGAATTTGTTGAGAAAAATGAATATAAGGGGATCAGTTACCTACCTACTCTATTGGAGGAACCCTTATACTGTTGAAAACAAAAGTGGGTGCTTACATATTTCCAACAACTATTCTGTTTTGATTTCCATCCTGATAAAAGAACCTGTATCTGCTGTCATTCATCTTCTACTTCCTGGGCCAACTAATTCATGCTAAACTTCTCCTGTGGAAAGTCTGCTACTTGGTAAGGACTTGGGAATGGAAAGGTGGCCTTCCAGATTAGCTTTGGCTAAATACAAATATATCATCATGCTGTTCAGGCTATGTAATATCCCCATACTCTTTCAGAGATACATGGACCTTGCTGCTTAAGATCTGCTATACTGTGGGGAAGTGATATATTTTGAAAACATATTAATTTATTTAAACACATCCTTCTGGGAGTACCTACATGGTTCCATGTGGTCCTTAAACACTTACGTTGGCATAGAATATGATCCAAGTTGAATTGATGTCATTTGGAAAAGATGGCAATGGATTTCATGGGGCACTAGAAAGACTCAAGTCAGAAAATAGAGCTTTCAGAACAGAGGTGGTCTTGCAATGAAGATTCTTAGTACTGGAAAGACATTGCAGTGGTTGCTAGTATTTGTGCTTTGTCTTTACTGCTATTGTTTCTGGGGGGTCCTTCATGATGGGACTATTGATGGATCTACTAAAATCTAGCCCATTCTGCACATGAATAAGGATAGTAATCAAACCCAACAGGTGGTCATTCAGCCTTTGTTTGAAGACTCTCATTGAGGAGGAAATCACTAGATCATAAGGCAATTTACTTAATTATTGTGGAGCTCTCATTTTTCCTTACACCGAGTCGAAATTGTCCAGATGGTAACTTCCACCCATTGTTTCCTGTTCTTTTCCTCTTGATCAAGCAGAACATGTTCAATCCCTCTTCCACTAAAAAGTCCTTTAAATACTTGATATATATCATGCTAGTCAGTCAACACACATTTATTAAGCACTTACTTTGTGTCTTAGCCCTGTGCTAAGCACTAGAGATTCAAAGATAGGTTAAGAAAAACAGTACCTTATTTTGAGGAGCTCACAATCTAATGGGGAGACAACATACAAACAACTGTGTGCTTCACAAGATATATACAGAATAAATTGGAGACAATTAACAGAGGGAAGACATCTAGATGAAGAGGGATTGGGAATAGCTTATTTGATTTTAGCTGGGATTTGATTTTAGCTGGGATTTGGAGAAAATCAAAGAAGCTAGGAGATGGAGATTGAGGAAGAGAATTCTAGACAAGGGGAACATCCAGTGAAAATGCCTGCAGTCAAGTAATGAAATGTCTTCCAGACTTATCATTGCTAGTTACTTCAGCCTTTTCTAAACTTGAGTCACTTCATCATTCTGGGTGCCCTTCTTTGGATACTCTTCAGCTTATCAATGTCACTTCTAAAGTGTGGCTCTCAGAACTGAATGAAAGACTCCAGATGTGGTCTGACTGGGGTAGAAAACAGTGGAAGGAGATCACCTCCCTTTCCTCTGTATGTTATGCCTCACAGAATTCAACCTGTGATTGCATTTGCTTTCTTGGCTGCCATATCACACCAGGGACTCATATTGATTTTTAAAGTCCATTAAAACCTCTAGATCTTTTTCAGAGTAACTGCTATCTAGTCATCCCTCTTTCACCTTCTACTTGCAAAGGTGATTCTTTGAATCGAAGTGCTTGACTTTACATTTCTTCTTGGTAAACTTCATTTTATTAGGTTTCACTTTGTTTACCCATTTGATCTTGATTCTTTTTATTCCAATGTGTTAGCTAGTCCTGCAAAATTTGCTTTAGCTGAAAATTGACAAACATAACATCTATGCCTTGTTACAATTCCATGATAAAAATATTAAGCAGAACAGGATTGAGCACAGCTGCCTGGGGCTCTTCAATGGAGCTCTCCTTCCAAGCTGACATTGAACAATTAATGACTACTTTTTGTGTCTTGCCATTCAACTGGTTCTGAATTCACGTAACTACATTTTCACCTAGCTTGCATCCTGCCATCTCAACCAGGGGAAATTTATAAAATGTGTAGCTAAAATTAGGGACACCATATCTATGGCACTCTTTTCATCTATCAATCTAGTAACCCTGATAAAAAAGGAAATGGGGTTAGTCTGGCACAACTCGTTCTTGCTGAGGTCATGCTGGTTCTTTGTGTTTGCTGCTTCTTTTTCTAGATGTTCACTAAACATTCATTTTATGATGAGTTCTATAATTTTGCCAGGAATCAAAGTCAAGCTCACTGGTTTATAGTTTGCAGATTCAATTCTCCTCCTTTATTTTATTTTTTTTTAAATTGGAACATTTGCCCTTCTTCAGTCTTGCGGCACCTCTCCAATTCTCTGTGATCTTTCTAAAGATCACTGACAATGGCTCAGCAGCCCCATCTGTCAGTCCTTTCAGTACCTAAGGAAGTTGTTCACCTGAGCCAGGTGACCTGAACTCATCAAGGGCAGCCAAGTGCTCTCTTATATCTCCTTATTTATCTTGGGTATCAACTTTCTAGTGCCCATTTTTTGTTCTGTCCTTTTCAGTCCAAAGATCTTTCTCTTTGGCAGAGAAAATAAAAGCAAGATAAAAATTGAGCAGCTTCCCCTTCTCTTCATCATCCATTATCATTAGCCCATCCACACAGCACGGTTGTCCTATTTCTTCTATGATGCTCCTTCCACTACCCTCCATTATGGTTTATAAAGGTCTTTTTTCTTATCCTTAGCTTTCTTCAAAAGTCTTGGTTTGTTCTCACTTTTAGCATACCTGATGATATTATTATATGTCATATCTTCTATTTTTAAAAATCCATCCTCTGTAACCTATCTTGTTTCTATCTTCTGAGCATTTAAAACAAAATAGAAATTGACAGACTGGTGAGGTCCCTGTGCATCCATATTTCAGACAACCTCTTATTTTTCCTCCTCATTAGAATAATTTGATTTTAAATCCTCAGCATCCAATCCTTTAAAACTTCCCTTCTTTCTTGAGTGAAATTCCCTTTGAAATACTGAGAGGCATTTCACAGGGCCCAGAAGCCTACAGTCACTTTCAGCAAATTCCTATGGTGACCCTACTGTTGATTTACTCAGACTCTGCCCTGAAACTGAGACCTGGCACAACAGATTGGTCCTTTTCGAAGCTGTCTCTAGATCCAGTCCATCATGGTCCTCTGCCTACTTCTTAAGTAAGTTAGCATAACTGGGGAAGATTTATCCCATCTAATAGTGAGTGACAGTCCTTTGTTGTCAAGGCTGTCCTATACACACACACACACACACACACACACACACACACACACACACACGGATATTTCCAAACTTCCTGGAAGCTGGATAGATTGATCAGCGAAGCCCTTTTTAAATATTGTTTACATTTTTTACATTTCCTGCATCCTAGGGTGTGGTGCCCTATGGACCAACTTCTTGTCTTGTGAGTCAGCATAGCTTTATTTCTCTGATCAGTCATCAACATGGCTATTCCCATCTCTGAGAAACTTTGCCGGTACTCTCCTCAACCTGGAATGCCTAAGCATGCTTAAGCAGCAGCAGCAGCGAGGTCGGAACACCAACACCCCAAGTCAGCTGAAAGCTAACCAATCCCTCAAACTCAACAGGGAATTGGTTTCCAGTGGGTTCCTGCACATGTGCTCCTACCCCCAAGAGATTCTTCCTGGGAAGTACTCCACCTATGCCATGTCTGTTCAGCTGCCACATGTGGCAGAGTTTTCAAACCCCTGAGCACATAAGGAATAATGTTAGCTGCTAATGTAAGACCTATAAAATATGTTCTTGTGGGAAATAATTTGGGCTACTGCAAACCCTTTCCATAATACAGTAGCCACTGGCAGCAACAATAACTGGATTTTACCAAGGACTTGACACTGTCCTAAGGCCAAGATACCATATTAGAAATGGTCAATGTGCTGACAAAGAAGGCTCTCTTTATTCCTTGAAATAGTCTTCTGATTTCCAAGTCTTGCTTCTTCATCCTGGATATATTACAACTCTTTAGTTTTCTGCTTTCCTATATCTCAGATCGTGGTTCTTGGTTTATACCTTATTTTTGGTCTTGATTATGCCTGCCAATTAAGATTCACTTTTCTGTTACATGACTCCCCCCGTTTGCATCAATTATTTCCTGAAGTGGTACCTACGATGTGACATCACATAGGACCTACAAGACTTAGTAGTGCTCCTGGCAGAATTGGCTACAACTCACTAAGCCACTAGTAAAAACTCCTTTCCCACAGATGGTGAGTTTCATATCTGATCGTTCCCCACCCCAAATGGTCCCTGCAATGGGAAAGGTGGAGTCTATTCTCCAGGATGGAAAACTTCAAAACCTCTCTTCTAGATGACCAGAGTTATGCAAAAGCAGGCAGTGGGGACTGTCCATTAACACTGAGTGACTTTAAAGGTCATGATTTCGAAATCTCACGATGATCTGCCTACATGGGGAAATTCTTCTTTAACCCTTACCTTCTGTCCTAGTAACAACTCTAAGACAAAAGAGCACAGAGCTAGGCAAACAGGGTTAAGTGACTTGCCTAGGATCACACAGGTAGGAAATGTCTGAGGCTAAATCTGAACTCAGGTTCTCTTGTCTCCAGACCTGTGTTCTATCCACTGAGCCACCTCACTGCCCCCTCATGTGAGGAATTTCTATAGTTGGCCTTCCAGTTATAGATCTATGCTCCTATGAACTTCATAGGACTGGATGACTCTGCTGTGACCTGAATACCAAGAGCCAGAGCTTTTCTCTTGTGATGATTAGTGGGCAGGAAGAACTTTCCATCAAGATATCTCTGTATTCCTAGAGGTCCTGGGGTTGTCTATTATACCTTATAGACCGAGAAGGTTATGAACCCAATGATAGAACTAAAGTCCATATTTGGAACTTAGTCAAAAAATTATTTAACAGCATCCCCAGCAAACCCAACCCCTTTGGAGCCAGGATGGAGCCAGAGCTGGCTCACAGCATCTCTCTGATGTCCTAAGTAGAAGGGAGGGGGATGTAGCCATGTCCCCTTATTTAAATGCTGCCTGATTCTCAAACTATCCATTTTGGGAAGTTGTGACTCTTTGGATCTACTCTACTTTACACCTTTTTTAGGTTACTTCTTAGAAATTCAGTCTATGTCTACATCTGCTAATAGCTTTATCCTGACTACTTTCATATGTATGTGGACTGCTTGCCCCTTAGGATGATACCTGACTGCTTAGATTCAAAATATCTTAATATCCCTAAAGTGTGGGGTCCTGATCTCCTAATTTCTTGCACTACAACCTATTCTACTGATTCCTTCACCCATTTAGCTGCTTCACCAGACTCTAGTGTAGATAATGAAGCCAGGATTGGCGATCTCTTATAGCCTCACTGAGACAGCTTGTTGGCATAGTGGATAGGGAGCTGGATTTGGAGTCAGGGGTTCAAATCTTGCCTTGGATACTTCCCAGCTGTGTAATGCTAAGAAAATCACTTTGCTCTTTTCAGACTCAGTTTTCTTACCTGTAAAATGGGAATAATAATAGCACTTACCTCCCAGGGTTGTTGGGAAGATCAAAAGATAACATATGGACTAATATGCAAACTTTCAAATATTATATAAATGCTGGTTATTTATTATTATTGTTATTGTTATTATAACTGTCAGGCCACATCAGAATTGCCCTATAATGCTAGGAACCCCTTTGGTGTGGGACAGGACACTGACCTGAAATGTTCTCCTCCAATACAAGTTGCAGCTAGAAAAATATTACCTATCATTCATAACAGTGGCAGCTAGGGGGGCAGCTGGGTAGCTCAGTGGATTGAGAGCTAGGCCTAGAGATGGGAGGTCCTAGGTTCAAATCTGGCCTCAGACACTTCCTAACTGTGTGACCCTGGGCAAGTCACTTGACCCCCATTGCCTAGCCCTTACCACTCTTCTGCCTTGGAGCCAATACACAGTATTGACTCCAAGACGGAAGGTAAGGGTTTAAAAAAAAATAGTGGCAGCTAGGTTGTTCAGTAGATAGGGTGCCAGGCCTGGTGTCAGAAAGACTTCTGGTTGAATCCAGCCTTAGAAACTTCCTAGCTGTGTAGCCCTGGGCAAGTCACTTAACCTTGCTTGCCTTAGGTTCCTCATCTGTAAAATGAGCTAGAGAAGGAACTATTTCCAGTATATTTTTTCAAGAAAATCCCAAATGGGATCGCAAAGAGACTAACTGACAAGGACTGAACCACAACAATTCCTCATCATTCACTTTTACCTCTCAGGACCTCAGTTTCCCCATATGTAAAATGAGGGAGTTGGACCACATATCTTTTAAGTTCTCCTTTATCTCTTAATCAACGATTCTATGAAAGATCTGGAAGGTAACTTAGAGGTTAGCTAGTCCAACCTCTTCATCTTCCTGAGGTACAGAAGGAAGTCCAGGGACTCTCCTGAGGTCAGACAGGTAGTAAATGGCACGAAAGGGATTCAAAGAATTTCTGAGTTGGAAGAGACAGCAGAAGTCAGCTAGTCCAACCTGTGCCAGAACAAGGATTCTCTTCACTCCATACTTCATAACTGATTGCAAGGAAGACCTTTGCTGATGGGGAGAACAACGAATGGTCCATTTACTTCTGGAAATCTTCCTTGGGGCACCCTCCACCCCTCACTTCTATCTTTTTCTTTTATCAAGGGAATAACATTAAAAAACTTTTACCCCTCTTCTGCATGACAGCTATGACATCCCCCCTAATTCTCCTCTTTTCTACAGAAGGCATTTAAAACAATCTTGTGACTTAATCTTCGGGGTTTTAATCATAGTTTTTGCTCCTTTCTCATTATGCTCCAATTGGTCAATATCTTAAAAAAAATTCTTACCTTCTACCTTAGTATCAATTCTAAGACAGAGGGGCAAGGGCTAGGCAATTGGGGTTAAGTGACTTGCCCAGGGTCACACAGCTAGGAAGTGTCTGAGGTCAAATGTCCAGCTGCAGGATGGAAAGTAAGGGTTTAAAAAATAATTGTAAATTCACAGATAGGAGCAGCTGGATGGCTCGGTAGATCGAGAGCCAGGACTAGATATGGTAGGTCCTGGGTTCAAATCTAGCCTCAGACACTTCCTAGATGTATGACCCTGGGTAAGCCACTTAACCCCTATTGCCTAGCCCTTACTGCTCTTCTGCCTTGGAACCAATACACTGTATTGATTCTAAGGCAAAAGGTAAGGATTAAAAAAAATTCATAGACCTCAGGTTAAGAACCCTTGACCTGCTCCAATATATAATGTAGGGGAAAGGATTTTAAAATTAAAGTCAGGAATTCACTGCTCAGAACAGGTATAAAACAACATGCTCAGTTTGGGGTGCCATACTTTAGGAAAGATATTAACAGGCACAGCCAGGTAGTAACTCTGGAATCAGGAGGTCTTGGGTTCAAATTTGACCTAATTTAAAATTATTATTCAGAGATGGCTTTACTAAGCTGAAAAGGTTAAGAATTCCTGGTCTTGCTGCTTCCTAAAGTTCTTTCCAGCTCTAACATTCTGAATTTCTGTGAGTGTATGAGATGGTGTGTGTGTGTGTGTGTGTGTGTGTAAGGATGTCTTACACTCTGTGATGATGTCAGTGTGAATGTGAGAGTCTATGTACTTGTGAGTGGGTGTGGGGTGTGGGTAAAGATGTCTGCCTCATTCTCAGAGCTGCTTTGCATGAATGTAAGAGGTTCTGAAGGTTCTGGCTTCTTCCTCCTCTTCCCACACCTAAATCCGCACCCATGTTGTCTCCTCCATATGCGCATGTGTATGTGCATGTGTGTGTGAGGGAGAGTTTTTATTTTTGCTTTCTTATTCTCAGAGTTTAGTACAGTGAGTGGCACATAGTAGGCATTTAAACCATGCTTTCTGACCTCCATGCATTTGATTTTATGTATATAAACATATTATTCTGGGAAGGGGTCTATAGGTTTCACCAGACTTGCTGCCCAAAGGGGCTGTCACCCCAAAAAGATTCAGAGTCCCTGTCATAGAGAATTGCCTCAATTTACCTTTTTGAACTCTGCCCCTGGGCTGTTTACTCTTCCTGGATGCTAGTTTCAGCTTTGTCCCCTAGAGTCACACTTTCTCTGAGCTGGACAACCCACTCTCCATGATGCCTCCCCAATCATATTCATCCAGTTGTACTGCAGACTCCTGAATGGATCCACAGTGGGCCATGGCATCCAAAAATGCTAAGAAGTTCTTTGTTCTTGTTCAGTCATTTCTGCCTCTTCATAATCTCATTTGGGGGTTTTCTTGGCAAAGATCTTAGAGTGCTTTGCCATTTCCTTTTCTAGTCCATTTCACAGATGAGGAAACTGAGGAACACAGAGTTAAGTGAATTGGCCAGGGTCACACATCTAGTAAGTAAGTGTCTGAGACCAGATTTGAATGTAGGAAGATGAATCTTCCTAATTCCTGGTCTGGTGCTCTATGGTGCTATCTAGCTGCCTACTAATTCACATATAGCATCCAGAATGAAGTGGTAGCCTCTGTGTACTCTGCCCTGGTCAGACATCATCTGGAGGATAGGGCTCAGTTCTGGGCACCCTGCTTTGGAAGAACATTGACAAATTGGGGCCTGGTCAGACAAAGATCATACGAAGCAGACAAAGAGTCTGGATGGAGATCATGTCCCACAGGTACTCATTGAAGAAAATGGGGATGTTGAGCCTGGGGAAGAGAATACTTAGTGGGAAGGGGAGGTGATAGTTGCCATCAAAGATTCAAAGGGTTATATGGAAAAGGGATTAGAATTCATCTATTTAATTTCAGAAGGCAGAACTTTAACCAACGGTTAAAAGTGAGAAAGAGTAAGATTTTGGCTTCCCATAAGAAAAGACTCCTAAACAATCAGAATCATTGGAAAGTGAAAAGGGGCTTCTAGAAGCAAAGGCTACAGGATCACTCATTGGGGGTTTGGAGAGGTGAACCCTTTTTAGGTATGAGTTAGATTAAATGGTCTCTCAGGTTTCTTTTAGCTCTTAAGTTCTATGGCCCTCTTGCCCCATTTCTTTCACCAATTCCTAGGTTACTTCCCATAAATATCCATCTGCTTTTTCCATACTTCTGGGTACTTTGGTTCCCATGATCCTTCTTCCAAACAGTAACGCCATTCATGACTTGAAATTCTGAAGCCTGGACTGACACTGTGATTGCCAAAAATCCATTTACCCTCTCTGGTATTAGTAAACTAGATGGCCTCTGAGGTTCTTTATAGTTCCAAGTCTTATGATTCTGGTCATAACTAGACTTAGCTTAAAGTCCTACCCTATTCTCAGATCTGAATCCTATGGTCAACCTTTCTGGTCTTAGGGAGCCCATCTGGTCTTATATAACATCACATATAGTCTTGCATAGCCCAGTCTGGCTCATTCCAGGAAGCTCATTGAGAATCAATGAATAGGCTGGAGCAAAGTTAGTCTAGATTCAGCCCCAAGCCTTGCCCCTTAGCTCTTCCCTGTTCCAGAAATAAGTGTATGGTAAGAAGAATCAGGGAGTAGCAGCTATAACTTCAATGAGAAATAATACTGATTTTGGTACCAGAAGACTTTGGTTCAGATCCTGCTTCTCCCAGTGACTATGTGTGTGACATGAGTTCACTTTTCCAGAATGTGCAAAACCAGGGAGTGGGCTAAATGACATCTAACATCCCATACAGCTTGGAGAACTACAAAACCATTGTTATTCTTGAGTTTAGGACTTTGTAGAGGGTATGACAAAGGATGGCCAACCCCTGGGTTGGGAATTAGAGATTATAAAATAATTTGAGATCCTAGGAGAAGATATATCTGGACATTCCCTTTGAGTTTTCCAAAGGAAATTGGTGCCTGAACCCCATTTTATTAGTACAATACAGTTCTTTGCTTCCTTCTCTCTCTCTCTCTCTCTCTCTCTCTCTCTCTCTCTCTCTCTCTCTCTCTCTCTCTCTCTCTCTCTCTCTCTCTCTCTCTTTCTCTTCCCCTCCCTCCCTCTCCTTCCTTCTCTTCCTTCCTTCCTTCCTTCTCTTCCTTCCTTCCTTCCTTCTCTTCCTTCCTTCTCTTCCTTCCTTCCTTCCTTCCTTCCTTCCTTCCTTCCTTCCTTCCTTCCTTCCTTCCTTCCTTCCTTCCTTCCTTCCTTCCTTCCTTCCTTCCTTCCTTCCTTCTCTTCCTTCCTTTCTTCTTTCTTTCTTTCTTTCTTTCTTTCTTTCTTTCTTTCTTTCTTTCTTTCTTTCTTTCTTTCTTTCTTTCTTTCTTTCTTTCTTTCTTTCTTTCTTTCTTTCTTTCTTTCTTTCTTTCTTTCTTTCTTTCTTTCTTTCTTTCTTTCTTTCTTTCTTTCTCTCTCTCTCTCTCTCTCTCTCTCTCTCTCTCTCTCTCTCTTTCTTTCTCTCTCTCTCTCTCTCTCTCTCTCTCTCTCTCTTTCTTTCTTTCTTTTCTTTCTTTCTTTCTTTCTTTCTTTCTTTCTTTCTTTCTTTCTTTCTTCTTTCTTTCTTTCTTTCTTTCTTCTTTCTTTCTTTCTTTCTTTCTTTCTTTCTTTCTTTCTTTCTTTCCTTTCCCTTTCAATATAATTATTTTCCTTTGTAACTTTATGTATCTTATTTTATGCTTTTAAAAATGCCAGTCCGAGATGGGGTCTATGGACTTCACTGGACTGCCAAAGGGACCCAAGACATCACTAAGATTAAAGACCCTTAGGA
Source organism: Monodelphis domestica (assembly GCF_027887165.1). NCBI lineage: Eukaryota > Metazoa > Chordata > Mammalia > Didelphimorphia > Didelphidae > Monodelphis > Monodelphis domestica. The sequence continues at coordinate 47,532,309 of NC_077227.1, forward strand.
TGATATAAAGACCACTGGATTTTTAACCAGAGGAATGAGTTTAAATCCTAGCTCTGCCATTTACTATGTGTATGACTTTGGCTAAGTCACATAGATTCTCTAACGAGAAAATGAATGGGTTGGACTAGCTAATGTCTGACATCTTAGGATCTTGTAATTTTTCTTCCTTACTAATGATCAAGCCATAGCTGCTGTTAGCATCCTAACCCTGGTTTTCCTCCAGAAATCAGTTGCATCAACATCTGTTATACTTTGAACCCACTGATACATGGGTTCAGTGGATACAAATTATTTTCCTGCCCAGGTCACAAAGCCAGAATTCCAACTTCAGACTTCAAGATGTAGGCTGCATCCTGGACGGTACTGCCACCTGGGAGTTAGTCAGTCATCACCAAACATTTATTATGTGCTTACTATGTGCCAGGCGCTGGGCCAAGTGCTGGGAGTGGGGGCATGAGAGCCAGAGTACCCAGCAGGAGTCTTAAAATGTGTGTAAGCCCTTCATGACTCATCTGAAAACATTGTTTAGTGTCTCCTGCCCTGAGCAGGGGACAAGTATGAGCGATGGAGAGGAAATAGAGTAGGACCTCTTAATCTTTTCTGTGGCCTCATCAAGCCTATGGGCCCATCTCAGAATAATGATTTTAAATACATCTAATAAAATATGGAAGATTATGAAGGAAACTAATTATACTGAAATACAGTTATCAAATTGTAGAAAACAAAACCAAGAGTGAGTCCAAAAATCCCTTGGATTCGAGGATTTCATCCTGGTCTTGGCTTGGGATGCTTCGCTATTGGAGAAAGGAGAATTGGCCCTGGAGGCCAGGATCCCTTGATGCCTGATGCTTATTACTAGGACTGGACACTTCCCTGGTGTAAATCTTGAAATTTCTCAGACTTGTGAATGTTAAAAATTTCCACATTGAGGAATCCTTGATTGGAACAAATTCCCTACTGGAAACATTCCCCATTTTGATGTGAGAACTCGCCAGGATCAGAAATGGGAGGACCTCTACTCCATCCATACTTAAGACTGCTTTAGAGGAGAAAACTCCTTGCTAAACAATGAAAGTACTTGGACCCATGCTTATGATGAGGCAGGGAGTTCTTTGAGCCATGCCTGTTTTTAGAATTGATACAATGGGATGCTAGGTACCTAAAAAGGTCCGTCAAGTTTTCTCTTAATGAGATTAGTCGACTCAGCTGTGTTTTCTCTGGTTCAGACTTACTGAGGGGATTAGTCGACACAGTAGCATTTTCTCTGGTTCAGACTTACTGAGGAGATTAGTCAACTTAGCGGGAATTCAGATGGGCTGTCCTTTAAGAAACATTTACGGTGATTAGTAGATGGAAGAACTTAGGGGAGGTGACATAGGGAAAAAACCCCTATATAAGAAAAGGTATCTCTTCAGCAAAGGAGATTCCTTAGATCCTTGGAGGCTTGGAGATAGGATCCTTGGGTCCTTGGAGATAGATCCTTTTGGAGGAGGCCCTTTGAAGATCTCTTGAGAAGAAGTCCCTTGGGAGGCTGACTCTGGCTGGAACTCCCTCTGGGGAGACTCTGTTCCCTAGACATCCTTGCTTTAGACAAATCTTGTGGTGAGTGATAACTGACTGGTTTCTCTCTTAAGGCTTAGGCCTGGGTTGGCCAGGCCTGCCCTGGGCCGACCTATTCTTTTCTCATTAATACCTTTTCTTACTCTTTCTCCTTTTCTTTAATTCCTCATTGTATTATTAATTAAATTCTCTATAAAACCCAGTTGACTTGGGCATATTCATAATTGGGAATATATTCCCTGGTGACCACCTTATATTTGATTTAAACTCAAGACACTGTAGTGAAACATATTTCCTGCGGTCACAATTTACTCACCCACTCTTATATCTAGCATAATTTATATCTTCCACCATTTTAACTCACTACAGTTTATGTCTCTAACTATTTTAAATATAACAGTTTATGACATCAACTATTTTAATTGTTACACTGGGGAGAGGAGGAGTGAAGCTGGGGGAACCTTGATACTCCTCAAGCCCTGGTGCCTCTGGGAAGTCTCTAGGTTCAGTTTGCTCACCTTCTTCCTCTCTTACCCCCATTCCTCCAACCTCACTGCCAGCTCTCCTGCCTCATCAGCGTCTGCTGCACGTTGCAGTCCTGTAATTGTTAATTAGTGATGAAGCACCTGGCCCAGCAGGAGCGAAAGAGTACACAGTCAGGTCAGGACTTTGAATGATGGGAAAGAGAAGGGATATGCACTTCCCTGTTTAACTTAAGGAAGGGATTGGAGGGTATTATGATGATTCCCATTTTACTGATGAGCAAGCTGAGGCTTGGAAAGGTGGTAACTTGTTCATGGTCACATCTTTTATTTTTTCTAAACCCTTACTTTCTGTCTTAGTAACAACTCTTAAGACAGAAGGGCAAGGGCTAGACAATTTGGAGTTAAGGGGCTTGCCCAGAGTCACAGAGCTAGGAAGTGTCTGAGGTGAGATTTAAATCCAGGACCTCCCGACTCCAGACCTAGTACTCTATACACTGTGCTACCTAGTTGCCCCCCTGGTCACATATTTTCCTTATTTCTTTTTTTTTTAATTTAATTTTATTGATTAAGAAAAATTCTCCATGGTGACATGATTCATGTTGTTTCCTTTCCCTCCTCCCACCCCTTCCCATAGCCAATGTGCAATTTCACTGGGTTTTACATGTGGTCACATATTTTAGAAAATGTCCTAGGCACAGTTTGAATCAAAGTCTTCCTGATTCTCTAGGCCTTACTGAAATTGTAGAGAGCCTTGAAATTATAGAGATGTCCCTTCTGTCTCCCATCATTTGATGACCTCTGTTGAGAGGCAGGCAAGAAAGAAGCATTTAGTTAAATACCTGATTTCTAGTCCTAGCATCTTGATATGCCCTATCATAAGACCATGGATCTGGAGGGATTTTGGAGGCCAGATGGTGTAATGCTCCATTTTACAGATGATAAAACTGAGGCTCTGGGAGCTTAAGTGATTTACCCAGAGCCTCGTAGGGAGTAAGCACCAAAAAGAAAGGACCAGAATTCAGGTCCTCTGATTCCAGAGGCACATTTCTTTCTATTTAACCATGCAATCTTTCATTTAAATCTGTCAACTTCAGTTTCCCAATATGTCAACTGGAAATAGTCATTCTGGCCCCACTCATTTGACAGGACAGTTATAGTCACGAGAGAATAGATCTAAAATCACTTTGCAGATAGAAGGCGCCATTATCATTCTGGGGCATGTGTCAGATTTTGGAACTGCTGCTGACCTGAGGCCCTGCTCCCCTCCTCCAAGGCTGGCCAGCCCATTGTGAGCCTCGACTTAGGGCTGCCCGCCCCATTGAAGCCACCAGTTCCATTCATGGAGGCCCAGCTGGTGGGAGTTCGGACGAGTGACTGATTCACCACTCACACCCGGGAAGCTGTGAAGCAAACATATTCTGAAAATATAGCTTTTCAATGCATGCTGGCACTTCCTGAGCTGCCTGCTGGCTCTGGGCATGATTCTGGGAAAGAGAGTTAATGCAGGACCTCAATGGGGAGATCTCCTTGGGTACTCACAGTCACTGGTGACAGTCTCTGTCTGCCTCTAGCATGGCCACTTATTCAGTTATCGGAGAAAGAGCCAGGCTGGAGCTGCCCTTAGTGACCTGGCAAGAGTGGAAGGGCTGAATAGGAGAAGAGGAGAGAGAGGGGGGAAATGGTGGGGCAGGGCCACCCTTTTATAGGCAGAATAAAACAATAATAATTACATCCTCCATTTAGAGGTTTCAGGTATAAGTAGCTGCCAGCATTATGTTTGTATGTATGTATGTATGTAGCCATTCCCCATCCCACCATGATGCTGTTGGGAACAGAGGCTTTAAATGTGGGGCACCTCCCATCCATGGAGTCTTTGAAGGTTGGAATCGCCTTTCTGGGACTGCCCAGGATCTTTCTGACTTAGGATTAGGTCACTGTACTCTTTAAAGATCCCTTGTTTTCTTTCTGATCAACAGAAGTTACCTGCTTAGAAACGGGAATCTGTCAAAGATCTGGTTCTAATTCTTCCCATCTCTGGCCCAAGCTAGACCTATAGTTTGTGTCCTTCCTTTTCCTGGGTGCCTTCCCTGACTATTTCAGACCCTATTTTTCCTATTTTCTGTAAAATCAGGATTTCCAAGTGCATCAATTACCAATTCTTCTCTAAAGATTTCACATGGGTGAATCTCATTGCCTTAACAAGGCTGGATGTTCTCTAAAGGCAGAGTTCAGGTTGTCTCTTTCAATTCTCTCCCCCTGCAGAATAGGAGAGAATAGGACAAGACTAAGGATACCAGAGAACTCATGAAGATTTGCTGATTGATGAATGGGTTGATAGAATCTGGGCTGGGGAATCCTATGGTCAAATATGAAGAATAGTTCCATCATCCTTTTAAATTCCATCAAGCCCAGAAAAGGAGTTTGGACTAAAATGCAGAGTGCAGGGCCTGGATTCCTAGGATCCCTGGCTTCCACTGTGGAATCTCCAGGTCCCTTTAAAACCGAGCTCAAATGTTGCCTCCTAAAGGAAGACTATTTGGAATCCCCAAGTTATTACCACCTCCCAAATGTTGTAGCTACTATATATCTATATCTATATGTATAATTATATAAAAGACATAATATGATAGGTATCGATAGTATCTACTATATATACTTGTATCTACTATATATTTTATATCTACAAAGTATATATCTACTATGTATATATTTGTATCTAATATGTATATATTTGTATCTACTATGTATATATTTTATATTTTTATTTTTAAAATTTTTAAAAAATATTTTAATTTATATTTTATATTTACTTTTCTGGGTATTCTGTTTCTCCCTAATAGAATTAAAATTCCTTGAGGGCAGTTTGAGTTTCAGTTCTTTTCTCTCTCTCTTCTCTTTCCTTTCTCTTTTCTCCTTCCCTCTCTCTCTCCTCTCTCTCTCACCCTGTATGTCTGTCTCGATCTGTCCATCCATCTGTCTGTCTTCCTCTCTCTCTCTCTCTCTCTCTCTCTCTCTCTCTCTCTCTCTCTCTCTCTCTGTCTCTCTCTCTCTCCCTCCCTCCCTCCCTCTCTCTGTATCTCTCTCTCTCTGTCTCTCTCTCTCTCTGTCTCTGTCTCTGTCTCTCTCTCTGTCTCTCTCTCTCTCTGTCCGTCTGTCTCTCTCTGTCTCTCCCTCCCTCCCTCCCTTCCTCCTTCCCTGGGAAAATCAAAGATTGATTAGAGGTGAAAGTGGAGAAGTGATTTTGTAGGAACCTGGTATTCAGTGCACTGAATGAATAAAATTTTTGATTTCAAGTCAATATGTTGAGTAGCTACCTGAATATATGCTATAGTCCCCAAAGCTGGTTCGGAACTCAGCCAGGGAGAAATCCTGGGCAAGAAACCAAAACCATTTGGGGCCCAGGTGGTGTCCTCATCTCTGCCACAGAGTAAAGGCTAAAGAATCAGAAGAGAAAGGCAGATTTGAGAAGTGAACAGCTGGTTAAAAAGATGGTATCTGGGTACAGATTTTGGATTCCTGGATTCTGGTTTAAAATGTAGGCATGATGGACCCTTGACAAGATTGGAATACATATAACAAGGAATGGCAAAAATGTATTTGCTCTTGGATATGGCAATGCATTCTAGTTGCTGGGAAGGAGCAACTTGTCCAAGGTCACATGGCTGGTTAGTAGCTGAGGTTGCATTTGAAGTTAGGTCTTCCTGATTCCAGGCACCACATAGCTGTCTTTATATGGTTCTGAGTATTCCTTATTCAAAAAGAAGAGGTAAAATGGTTGAATGTGTGTAGAAATAACAACAGTAACTGACATGTACCTGGATAGTACAAAGGACAGAATGATGGACCTAGAGTCAGGAAGACCTGGGTTCAAACCCAGACTCAGATACTTATTGACTGTGTGACCCCGAAAAATGTCACTTAACTTCATAACTTTCCTCAGTTTCTTTAAGTGTAAAATGGAGATAGTTGTCTGGTTCAGGCTCATCTTCTGAAGAATTAGTATAATTATAGCACTTACTTCCCAGGAGATGCTATGCGGAGAGAATGAGATGATATAAATAGGTTTTAAACCCCTACCTTATATCTTAGTATCAGTTCTGAAACAGAAGAGTGGTAAGGGTTAGGCAACTGGGTTAACTGACTTGGCCAGAGTCACATAGCTAGGAAGTATCTGAGGACAGATTTGAACCCAGGTTCTTCCAACTCCAGGCATGTCACTTTATCCACTGTGCTACTTAGCTGTTCCAATGAGATGATATTTGTAAACCACTTTTCAAACCTTAAAGTGAGTATAAATGCTAGCTATTATTAATATGAGAAATTTATAAATAATAAATGTATTAGAAACATTAAGTGTTATTATTATCTTAAGTTTGGAAATTGCCTTGCATATATTATTTCATTTCTGTGAAGTAGTTATTATAGGTATTACTATTATTCCCATTTTATGGATGAGCAAACCAAGGCTAAGAAGGGTTGCTTGCTCATGGTCACATCTCATAGTATGGTCAGCACAATTTGAGCCAAGGTCTTCTTGACTGCCTGGAACTCTGTCCTCCACACACTATTTTATATTTTAAATTCATACTCATGTGAGGAAATCAAGGAACAAGAGGGGAAAAAACAACGGTAGAGAATGTTCAGGCAAATATCAATGGAGGCAGAAACCAAAACCATTTAGTCATCAGGATATACTACAGATACCCTGGCCAGAAAGAACTATCTGAGGAGTTGGAGAAACAGAAACAGGGGGGATCAGAGCATAGGGTTATAAGATAGGTCATTGAAGGATTCAGTTATTTGAAGATCTCTTGGAGCTCTCTCTGTCTAAAGCAGTGGTTCTCAACCTTTCTAATGCTGTGACCCCGCAGTACAGTTCCTCATGTTGCGGTGACCCCAAACCAAAAAATGATTTTGGTGGCTACTTCAAAACTGTAATTTTGCTACAGTTATGATTTGGAATGTAAATACCTGATATGCATTATGTATTCTCATTGCTATAAATTGAGAGGTTGAGAACCGCTGGTCTAAAGCAAAGCAGTTTTATGTTAAGATGAGCTTGCCTTTATGAAATTTTAGCCCTTCAGCATATGGGAGAAGTGCTAGGGGGACAACTATTTTGAAATTTATTTTTATAAGCAAGATTATAGATTTAGAGCAGGAAGAGACATTGGAGGCCACTGAGTCCAAATCTCATCCTTCTTTACAGATAAGGAAACTGAGACACAAAAGATTAAGAGGTCACACATCTAGAAAGAAGAAATTGGTTGCTGAAGTAGAAATGATGAGTACCTTGGCCGAAACTAACCACTTAATCTTATAATTTGTAATAGGGGAGAGGATAGTAGTGCTCTCTACATTTTGGGAGAGCAGAATTCAAAGGGTTTAGATGTGTAGGATTCCATGGTTTAAAATTCTAGAGGAATTTAACTTAGGAGGGATAGGGCCTGAAGATAGGATGGAAAGGGATAGGATTCTGATGAATAAAATTCTCAAGACTACAAAGGCAAACAATTCTGATGAGATGGGAAAATGGCAGTTGTCAAAAAAGACTAACTCTTATATGTAGAGATTATCTTACTTTTATACTTGTATCCCCAGTGCCTAGACCAATGCCTGCCTATATATATAGTAGGTGCTTAATAAATGCTCTTTGACAAATTTCCATTTTTAAAAATACATGCAGAAGATAGGAACAAAGATAAGTTATGGAAAACAAATGTAAAAATATGATTTGGTCTTATAAGAAGAATACTAAAGATGTTAAATGTCACCATGAATTAAAAGCTAGGGAGAACAAAGAGAGATTTTTAATAAAAAGAAAGGAAGATGAAAGAAATCAGATGGCCATTGCTTTGGATGAAATTGAGATGAGAAGCATTTATTAAGCACCTATGAGGTAGGCATTGTGGATGGTAGGAGAATTGTGTCATTATAATGGATGAAGGAAAGAATGCAGAAATATTCAACTCAACTTTTTTTTTCTATTTTTCTCTACCAAAGAAAAGAGTCTTTGGACTGGAAAGGATGGAACAAAAATGGATAATGAGTAGTTGCTATCCAAAATAATTTTGGAGGCAGAATGAGAGTTTCTAGTGATAAAGTCAAGTCATTGGGCCCAGAAAAACTCTAGGGTACTAAAAACACCATTGGAATGTGGTAACTGAACCATTGTCAATGAACTTGGATAATGAAAAAAAGGGGTGATGTGACACAGGCAAGCAAATGACAAATAGCCCAGTTTTCAAAAAGAGAAGATATTGGAGGGCAAAGACTATAGACTGGTGAGTTATACTTCAATGCTTAGAACTCATTATGAAAGGGATGGTTACTGCACATTTAGAAAAGGAAGCAATAATAAAAAAGAGCCAGTATGACTTCACCAAGAGCAAGACATGCCAGACTAATCACATTTCCTTTCTTGACAGATTTACTAGACCAATAGGTCAAGAAGATGCTATAGGTATAGTTTACCTAGATTTTAGCTAAGCATTTGACAAAATAAAATGTTACTCTTGTGGCAAAGTATAGGCTAGATGACAGCTTAGTCAAGAGGATACAGCATCAGTTAAGGGCTGTACATAGTCTGGGACTGCAGGCTCTCTTCTCAACTTTATTACTTATACTATAAAAAGAGAGTTCCCTACTCTGATCATAAAAATATTTTGATAGGTACAAATGTAAGTTTTACCTTTAGGTTAAAGTCAGCTTTACATGTAGAAGACAAAGGGAATATAGCTAGGAAGCAGCAGCTCTGAGAAAGATATGAGGCTTTAGTAGACTGCAGGCTCAATGCAAGTCGAGAATGTAATATGGTGGTCAAAAGGGATAAGGCAACATTGATGTGCATTTAGATGTTACAGCATTCAAGATGAGAGTGATGCTAATCTTGCTGCACTTTGTCTTGGCATGACTATGTCTGGATGACTGTGTTTAGCTCTGACCCCCACATTTTAGGAAGGTGTAGATAGATAGCAGACAAATGGACAGAGAGGCAGATAGATAGACAGATGGAGAGACAGATGGGGGCAGAGAGAGAGAGAGAAAGAGAGAGAGAGAGAGAGAGAGAGAGAGAGAGAGAGAGAGAGAGAGAGAGAGAGAGAGAGAGAGAGAGAGAGAGAGAGAGAGAGAGAGAGAGAGAGATTGGACAGAGCATTTACTGTGTGCCAGGCACTGTGCTATGAGAATACAAATATAAGCAGAAAGCAAACCAATCCCTTTCCTCAAAGAGCTTCCATTCTAATGGGGAAAAGTAACACATAAAGGGTTACTGGGAAGAACAAGGAAGCATGACCAGCATGATAATGCACCTTAAGGTCAGCCACATAGGCTGAATGTAGTAGTATATTTATCCAGAAAAGAGAAAACTCTGGGGGGCCATGATATCTGACTTCAGGTATTTGAAGGGTTATCATGTGGAACAGGGATTAGACTTGTTCTGCTTATCCCTTGGAGGGTGGAATTAGAGGCAATTGGATGACAAAGTACAAAAAGACACATTTTGGTTTAATGTAAGGAAAACTAAAACTCTGCAACAATGAATGCTCACCAAAAATAGAATAAATCAATCAATTGGAGGCGGGAATTTCCTCCTTCCTGGACATCTTCAAGCAAAGACTGGGTGGCTGTTTTCATGTGAATTGCAGAGGGTATTCTTCAGGTGTGGGTTGGACTAGACAGTCTTTGAGGCCCATTATAATTTCTCTAATTCTAATATCACCCACTATCATCACTATCCTGAGCATCTGTGACTGTGATGCTATAATTCTGTAAAATATGTACCACCTAGAGCATTCTCTGAGGGGATACTCATGGGCAGAACTTAACTATATTGAACCTGTCATATAAGGACATGGGGACACCATCCCTTTTTTGTTAACAGTAGGTAAAATTGAATAATTGGAAGAGCCCATTTCAGGGTCCTGGCCCCTGTCCTTTGCTTACTTCTCAGCATCTCTGTCCCATCTTCCCCTTTTCCTTCTAGGGAACCATCATGGTAGAGTGTATAAGGCAATGGACTTGGAGTTAAGGAAGACCTTGATTCATACCCAACAAGATTGTGACTTTATTTCCCTTTGCCTCTGTTTTCTCATGTGTAATTTATTACCTTATGAAGTTACCGCTGCCATCTGACCAAGAGGAAGATGTTTGACAGGTATAGCCCTGCCACTGACCCACTCTGGGATTTGGATAGGAGCCTAGATGGGGTAATGCTGATCTCAAAGGGAGATAACACGACTGAGGCCACTTTAGGCACTGGGGCAGGTAGATGAGGGTGATATTTGGGGACTAGGGGATGATACTCTTTAGACCATGTTGCATAGACAGGCCATCTACTTCAGGGTACAAGTGGCTCCTCCTATTAATCATGATGAAGGTAGTGTTTGCAGCTCACCTCACAGGTAGCTCTCCCAAAGAATCTGCAGATACTCTGTCAGCATTGATTATTTCCATAGCATCTCCTGAAGAGTAACTCAGTATGATTTTATAAACAAAGAAAAGCAAAGGAAAGGAAGGGTAAGTAGCCTATCCACTTCTCATAATGGCTTCACTAAAAATACAATTTGTTTTTCTCCTGCCTTTCTTTGCTGGCCCTGGCCTCGCCCTCAGGGAACACTTTATACATAAAGACCAGATGGAAATCAGATTGTATTTTGCAGGAAGGAGGATGAAGACTTAAAATGGGAGCCTTTGTAGGCCCCTTTTCTTGTCTCATTAACATAGAGGAAATAATCATAGATGACAAGATTTAGAAGGAGGTCTTGAGATTGTCTATATAACTCTTATAACTGAAGGAACAGAGGCTCTGAGAAGAGAGATCACACAGCTAGTCACTTCCAGTGCTATGTCAAGCTTCCATCTTGGAACTGAGTGAGTCTCCATAAGCACAAATTCTTAGGATATTCTCATCCTATGGATCATTGGCTATACATCCTACCCTATGCCAATTCCTGTTATTATTGTCTTCCCCTAGTTGACATCCAACATTGTGGTTTGTAAGGGGAAGGTAGAGACAGGAGGATTCTCTGGGCAAACAGTTCTGGGAAACAGAGGTCCACTGCAGTCTTCTCAGGTTAATCTAAAGTCAGGGAAGGGTCTTAAGAGATTTATAGAATCTCAATTGGAAATGACCTCAGAGCTCACCAAGTCTGACCCATATTTGACAGAAATGCCTACTACACCAATTCCAATAAGTAATCATTCAACCTATTAGAACCCTTCCAAGGATGAAAAACTCACTACTTTCTAGACCTACTATGTGCTAAGTGTTTTTCAACAGTTAGCTTCACATCATTAAGAAGTTCTTGCTTACCTTGAGCAGAAATTTGTCTCTGCAACTTTTATCCATTACGTCTGGAGCTATTATTATATAGAAAGATAAAAATACTCCAGGCACAAGAGAACCAGCCTTTTACCCACTTTCTCTCTAACAGGTTTTCCAGTTCATGACTAAAACAGAGTTCAAAGTTGGGTCATCTGGAGCCTCCTCTTTAGCCCCAGTCAGAACACAGAGAGGATTGTTCGTAAAGGGCCAGGGTCTTCCCTTGGGAACCACAAGAGTAAACATTCATATTTCTTTTTATGAAGAAAGGAATTTCAAACTCCTTCCTGAGTAGAAAGATGCTGCCCTAAAACTTCTCACCCAAATTCCAAGTAAATCTCACATCAGTAGAAGGGAGAGAAAATGTGGACTCTCCCACTTACTGTATCACATGATCAATCAATCATTCAGGTTGATCTGGATGCCTACTATGTATCCAAAGGAATGAAGTTCTAATGATAGAATTATAGTAAATAAGTTGCCTGTCTAAAAGGCAATATAGTATAGAGCTTAGAGGACCAAAATGAATTAGAAAGAACTCCCTGAGTTCCTGCCTCTGACACATACTACCTGTTATATAATAATGACAGCATTGGAGAGGTAGTGAGATGTTGGAGAAATTAAAGAAGCAACAAATTCTCATATGAAATATATCTGTATTGGACTTGGATTTAAATTCTGGTTCTGGCACTTTATTTGTCTCAGGCAAATAACTTAAAAATCTTTGAGCCTCAGTTTCCTCCTTTGTAAAATTTAGGTAATAGTATGTCTAATCCCCACTTCATGAGCATTCTGAAAATCTGCTATTTAAAGATTGAATAATAATAGTAACAATTAGTATTATTTAGCTCACCATGGGCAAATCACTTAAACTTTCTAGGTAGGGTTTAGCTTCCTCATATCTAAAAGGAGAGGATTAGACCAGATGAAGCCTCAGGTTTCTTCCAGGTCCTGATTTGAGAGATAAAGATGCTGATTAACTCTCACCTCATATAACCAATTAGTTGCTGAGTTTCATTGATCCTATCTAAAAGTTGCAAAAGTCATAGTCATAAAGTATAGCTGTGACCACATCATTCCCCATTTCAAAAAGCTTCAGGTAATCCCTACTATCCCTAAGAGAAAGCATAGATTCTACTATTTGATATTTAAACCTAGGGACAATCTGGCTCCAAGCTCTATTTCCAGGCTGAATTCACATTATAATCATTACACCCTCAGCATTCCAGCCAAACTTGCCTTTTTGATACTCCCTGTATGTATATATGACAATCCAACCCCTTCTATTATTCCTTTGCCTCAGTTCTCCCATCTTGTTTTGCCTCTTGCAATCTCTAGATTTCTTCAAGGCTCAGCTGAAAGACCACCCCCTTCAAGGAGTCTTTTTTGATTCCCTTAGGTATTAATTCCAATTTATATGTATCATATATTGAATATGTATATATTATACATATAATATAACTAGTTATCTGCTAACATGTTTTCCTCAAGCAAAATAAGAGCTTCCTGAGGGCAGGGGTTATTTTTATTTTGGCCTTTATAGCTCTAACTTAATATAACTGCTTGGCACGTTGTAGGAATTGATCCCAGGGTCATTCCTAGGTGAAATGTATCTGGTAAACATCAGTGATCTCTACTTATCTCTTTGGACTACATTTCTGAGGATCAATTTCCCTCAGAGGGTCACAGGTTTCAATACTTTCTTATACATCTTGCATATCTCTGGTGACCCTTAGCTCATGAGGAAACACTCAAGTTTTGTCAGTATACTCTTTACCCTGTCCCTGGAATCCAAGTCTGTCTCAAATCACTGCTTAGATTGGGGGCAACTTGAAGATGGAAGGAAATGATGGTACCCAGGGAAGGAAACTGAGAAAACTGCTCCAAACCAACTTTCAGTCCAAAGAAATCCATCATCTCCAAAGTCC